>NC_088414.1:9199644-9337144 GCF_034236695.1 Oncorhynchus nerka | reverse complement strand
GATCCCCTCCCCTCTCCTCTCTTCTCTGACGTATTTGATTGGATCCCCTCCCCTCTCTTCTCTTCTCTGACGTATTTGATTGGATCCCCTCCTCTCTCTCTTCTCTGACGTATTTGATTGGATCCCCTCCCTCTCCTCTCTTCTCTGACGTATTTGATTGGATCCCCCCCTCTCTCTCTCTCTGACGTATTTGATTGGATCCCCTCCCCTCTCTTCTCTGACGTATTTGATTGGATCCCCTCCCTCTCTTCTCTTCTCTGACGTATTTGATTGGATCCCCTCTCCTCTCTTCTCTGACGTATTTGATTGGATCCCTCTCCTCTCTTCTCTGACGTATTTGATTGGATCCCCTCCCCTCTCTTCTCTTCTCTGACGTATTTGATTGGATCCCCTCCCCTCTCTTCTCTTCTCTGACGTATTTGATTGGATCCCCTCCCCTCTCCTCTCTGACGTATTTGATTGGATCCCCTCCCTCTCCTCTCTTCTCTGACGTATTTGATTGGATCCCTGTCTCTCCTCTCTGACGTATTTGATTGGATCCCCTCTCCTCTCTTCTCTGACGTATTTGATTGGATCCCCTCCCCTCTCTTCTCTGACGTATTTGATTGGATCCCCTCCCCTCTCTTCTCTGACGTATTTGATTGGATCCCTCTCCTCTCTTCTCTGACGTATTTGATTGGATCCCCTCCCCTCTCCTCTCTTCTCTGACGTATTTGATTGGATCCCCTCCCCTCTCCTCTCTTCTCTGACGTATTTGATTGGATCCCCTCCCCTCTCCTCTCTGACGTATTTGATTGGATCCCCTCCCTCTCTTCTCTTTTGATTGGATCCCCTGACGTATTTGATTGGATCCCCTCCCCCTCTCTCTCTTCTCTGACGTATTTGATTGGATCCCCTCCCTCTTCTCTGACGTATTTGATTGGATCCCCTCCCTCTCTTCTCTTCTCTGACGTATTTGATTGGATCCCCTCCCTCTCTCTTCTCTGACGTTTTGATTGGATCCCCTCTCTCTCTTCTCTGACGTATTTGATTGGATCCCTCCCTCTCTCTCTCTCTGACGTATTTGATTGGATCCCCTCCCCTCTCCTCTCTTCTCTGACGTATTTGATTGGATCCCCTCCCTCTCTCTCTTCTCTGACGTATTTGATTGGATCCCCTCCCTCTCCTCTCTTCTCTGACGTATTTGATTGGATCCCTCCCCTCTCTCTCTTCTCTGACGTATTTGATTGGATCCCCTCCCCTCTCTCTCTTCTCTGACGTATTTGATTGGATCCCCTCCCCTCTCTTCTCTGACGTATTTGATTGGATCCCCTCTCCTCTCTTCTCTGACGTATTTGATTGGATCCCTGCCCTCTCCTCTCTGACGTATTTGATTGGATCCCCTCTCTTCTCTGACGTATTTGATTGGATCCCTGTCCTCTCCTCTCTGACGTATTTGATTGGATCCCCTCCCCTCTCTTCTCTGACGTATTTGATTGGATCCCCTCCCCTCTCTTCTCTTCTCTGACTCTCTTCTCTGACGTATTTGATTGGATCCCCTCCCCTCTCTCTCTCTCTCTGACGTATTTGATTGGATCCCCTCCCTCTCTCTTCTCTGACGTATTTGATTGGATCCCCTCCTCTCTCTCTTCTCTGACGTATTTGATTGGATCCCCTCCCTCTCTCTCTCTTCTCTGACGTATTTGATTGGATCCCTCTCCTCTCTTCTCTGACGTATTTGATTGGATCCCCTCTCTCTTCTCTGACGTATTTGATTGGATCCCCCCTCTCTCTCTTCTCTGTCGTATTTGATTGGATCCCCTCCCCTCTCCTCTCTTCTCTGACGTATTTGATTGGATCCCCCCTCTCTCTTCTCTGACGTATTTGATTGGATCCCCTCCCTCTCTCTCTTCTCTGACGTATTTGATTGGATCCCCTCCCCTCTCCTCTCTTCTCTGACGTATTTGATTGGATCCCTCTCTCCTCTCTTCTCTGACGTATTTGATTGGATCCCCTCCCCTCTCTCTCTCTTCTCTGACGTATTTGATTGGATCCCCTCCCTCTCCTCTCTTCTCTGACGTATTTGATTGGATCCCCTCCCTCTCTCTTCTCTGACGTATTTGATTGGATCCCCTTCTCTCTTCTCTGACGTATTTGATTGGATCCCCTCCCCTCTCTCTCTTCTCTGACTTTGATTGGATCCCTCTCTCTCTCTTCTCTGACGTATTTGATTGGATCCCCTCCCCTCTCTCTCTTCTCTGACGTATTTGATTGGATCCCCTCCCCTCTCCTCTCTTCTCTGACGTATTTGATTGGATCCCCTCCCCTCTCCTCTCTTCTCTGACGTATTTGATTGGATCCCCTCCCCTCTCTTCTCTGACGTATTTGATTGGATCCCCTCTCCTCTCTTCTCTGACGTATTTGATTGGATCCCCCCCTCTCTTCTCTGACGTATTTGATTGGATCCCCCCTCTCTCTCTTCTCTGACGTATTTGATTGGATCCCCCCCTCTCTCTCTTCTCTGACGTATTTGATTGGATCCCCTCTCCTCTCTTCTCTGACGTATTTGATTGGATCCCCTCCCCTCTCTTCTCTGACGTATTTGATTGGATCCCCTCTCCTCTCTTCTCTGACGTATTTGATTGGATCCCCTCTCCTCTCTTCTCTGACGTATTTGATTGGATCCCCTCCCCTCTCTCTCTTCTCTGACGTATTTGATTGGATCCCCTCCTCTCTCTCTTCTCTGACGTATTTGATTGGATCCCCTCTTCTCTTCTCTGACGTATTTGATTGGATCCCCTCCCTCTCTCTCTCTCTGACGTATTTGATTGGATCCCCTCTCTCCTCTCTTCTCTGACGTATTTGATTGGATCCCTCTCTCCTCTCTTCTCTGACGTATTTGATTGGATCCCCTCTCCTCTCTCTCTTCTCTGACGTATTTGATTGGATCCCCTCCCCTCTCTCTCTTCTCTGACGTATTTGATTGGATCCCCTCTCCTCTCTCTCTCTGACGTATTTGATTGGATCCCCTCCCCTCTCTCTCTTCTCTGACGTATTTGATTGGATCCCCTCCCCTCTCTCTCTGACGTATTTGATTGGATCCCCTCTCTCTCTTCTCTGACGTATTTGATTGGATCCCCTCCCCTCTCCTCTCTTCTCTGACGTATTTGATTGGATCCCCTCCCTCTCTCTCTGACGTATTTGATTGGATCCCCTCCCTCTCTCTTCTCTGACGTATTTGATTGGATCCCCTCTCTCTCTCTTCTCTGACGTATTTGATTGGATCCCCCCTCTCCTCTCTTCTCTGACGTATTTGATTGGATCCCCCTCTCCTCTCTTCTCTGACGTATTTGATTGGATCCCCTCCCTCTCTTCTCTGACGTATTTGATTGGATCCCCTCCCCTCTCCTCTCTTCTCTGACGTATTTGATTGGATCCCCCCCTCTCTCTCTTCTCTGACGTATTTGATTGGATCCCCTCTCCTCTCTTCTCTGACGTATTTGATTGGATCCCCTCCCCTCTCTGACTCTCTTCTCTGACGTATTTGATTGGATCCCCTCCCTCTCTTCTCTGACGTATTTGATTGGATCCCCTCCCCTCTCTCTCTCTGACGTATTTGATTGGATCCCCCCCTCTCCTCTCTTCTCTGACGTATTTGATTGGATCCCCTCTCCTCTCTTCTCTCTCTTCTTCTCTGACGTATTTGATTGGATCCCCTCCCCTCTCCTCTCTTCTCTGACGTATTTGATTGGATCCCCTCTCTCTTCTCTGACGTATTTGATTGGATCCCCTCCCCTCTCTTCTCTGACGTATTTGATTGGATCCCCCCTCTCTCTCTTCTCTGACGTATTTGATTGGATCCCCTCCCCTCTCCTCTCTTCTCTGACGTATTTGATTGGATCCCCTCCCCTCTCTCTTCTCTGACGTATTTGATTGGATCCCCTCCCTCTCTGACGTATTTGATTGGATCTCTGACGTATTTGATTGGATCCCCTCTCTCTCTTCTCTGACGTATTTGATTGGATCCCCTCCCCTCTCTTCTCTGACGTATTTGATTGGATCCCTCCCTCTCTTCTCTGACGTATTTGATTGGATCCCCTCCCCTCCTCTCTTCTCTGACGTATTTGATTGGATCCCCTCTCCTCTCTTCTCTGACGTATTTGATTGGATCCCCTCCCTCTCTCTTCTCTGACGTCCCCTCCCTCTCTCTCTTCTCTGACGTTTTGATTGGATCCCCTCCCCTCTCTTCTCTGACGTATTTGATTGGATCCCCTCTCCTCTCTTCTCTGACGTATTTGATTGGATCCCCTCCCCTCTCTTCTCTGACGTATTTGATTGGATCCCCTCCCCTCTCCTCTCTTCTCTGACGTATTTGATTGGATCCCTCCCTCTCTCTCTTCTCTGACGTATTTGATTGGATCCCCTCCCTCTCTTCTCTGACGTCTCTGACGTATTTTGATTGGATCCCCTCTCTCTCTTCTCTGACGTATTTGATTGGATCCCCTCCCTCTCCTCTCTTCTCTGACGTATTTGATTGGATCCCCTCCCTCTCTCTCTTCTCTGACGTATTTGATTGGATCCCCTCCCCTCTCTCTCTCTCTGACGTATTTGATTGGATCCCCTCCCCTCTCTCTCTTCTCTGACGTATTTGATTGGATCCCCTCCCCTCTCTCTTCTCTGACGTATTTGATTGGATCCCCTCCCCTCTCCTCTCTTCTCTGACGTATTTGATTGGATCCCCTCCCCTCTCTTCTCTGACGTATTTGATTGGATCCCCTCTCCTCTCTTCTCTGACGTATTTGATTGGATCCCCTCCCCTCTCTTCTCTTCTTGGATCCCCTCTCCTCTCTTCTCTGACGTATTTGATTGGATCCCCTCCTCTCTCTCTGACGTCCCCTCTCCTCTCTTCTCTCTGACGTATTTGATTGGATCCCTCCCCTCTCTCTCTCTCTGACGTATTTGATTGGATCCCCTCCCTCTCTCTTCTCTGACGTCCCCTCTCTCTCTTCTCTGACGTATTTGATTGGATCCCCTCCCCTCTCCTCTCTTCTCTGACGTATTTGATTGGATCCCCCTCTCCTCTCTTCTCTGACGTATTTGATTGGATCCCCTCCCCTCTCTCTCTTCTCTGACGTATTTGATTGGATCCCCTCCCTCTCTCTTCTCTGACGTATTTGATTGGATCCCCTCCCCTCTCCTCTCTTCTCTGACGTATTTGATTGGATCCCCCCCCTCTCTCTGACGTATTTGATTGGATCCCCTCTCTCTCTTCTCTGACGTATTTGATTGGATCCCCTCCCTCTCCTCTCTTCTCTGACGTTTTGATTGGATCCCCTCCCCTCTCCTCTCTTCTCTGACGTATTTGATTGGATCCCCCCCTCTCCTCTCTTCTCTGACGTATTTGATTGGATCCCCTCTCTCTCTCTCTGACGTATTTGATTGGATCCCCTCCCCTCTCTTCTCTGACGTATTTGATTGGATCCCCTCCCTCTCCTCTCTTCTCTGACGTATTTGATTGGATCCCCCCTCTCTCTCTTCTCTGACGTATTTGATTGGATCCCCTCCCCTCTCTCTTCTCTGACGTATTTGATTGGATCCCCCTCTCTCTCTTCTCTGACGTATTTGATTGGATCCCCTCCCCTCTCCTCTCTTCTCTGACGTATTTGATTGGATCCCCTCTCCTCTCTTCTCTGACGTATTTGATTGGATCCCCTCCCCTCTCTTCTCTGACGTATTTGATTGGATCCCCTCCCCTCCCCTCTCTTCTCTGACGTATTTGATTGGATCCCCTCCCCTCTCTCTCTTCTCTGACGTATTTGATTGGATCCCCTCCCTCTCTCTCTCTGACTCCCCTTCTCTCTTCTCTGACGTATTTGATTGGATCCCCTCCCCTCTCCTCTCTTCTCTGACGTATTTGATTGGATCCCCCCTCTCTCTCTTCTCTGACGTATTTGATTGGATCCCCTCTCCTCTCTTCTCTGACGTATTTGATTGGATCCCCTCCCCTCTCTCTTCTCTGACGTATTTGATTGGATCCCCCCTCTCTTCTCTTCTCTGACGTATTTGATTGGATCCCCTCCCTCTCTCTCTTCTCTGACGTATTTGATTGGATCCCCTCCCTCTCTCTCTTCTCTGACGTATTTGATTGGATCCCCTCCCCTCTCTCTCTTCTCTGACGTATTTGATTGGATCCCCTCCCCTCTCTCTCTTCTCTGACGTATTTGATTGGATCCCCCCCTCCCTCTCTTCTCTGACGTATTTGATTGGATCCCTCCCCTCTCTTCTTCTCTGACGTATTTGATTGGATCCCCTCCCCTCTCCTCTCTTCTCTGACGTATTTGATTGGATCCCCCCTCTCTCTCTTCTCTGACGTATTTGATTGGATCCCCTCCCCTCTCTCTCTTCTCTGACGTATTTGATTGGATCCCCTCCCTCTCTCTCTTCTCTGACGTATTTGATTGGATCCCCTCCCTCTCTTCTCTGACGTATTTGATTGGATCCCCTCTCTCTCTTCTCTGACGTATTTGATTGGATCCCTCTCTCTCTGACGTATTTGATTGGATCCCCTCCCTCTCTCTCTCTGACGTATTTGATTGGATCCCCCCCTCTCTCTCTTCTCTGACGTATTTGATTGGATCCCCTCTCCTCTCTTCTCTCTATTTGATTGGATCCCCTCCCCTCTCCTCTCTTCTCTGTATTTGATTGGATCCCCTCCCTCTCCTCTCTTCTCTGACGTATTTGATTGGATCCCCTCTCCTCTCTTCTCTGACGTATTTGATTGGATCCCCTCCCCTCTCTCTCTTCTCTGACGTATTTGATTGGATCCCCTCCCCTCTCTTCTCTGACGTATTTGATTGGATCCCCTCCCTCTCCTCTCTTCTCTGACGTATTTGATTGGATCCCTCCCCTCTCCTCTCTTCTCTGACGTATTTGATTGGATCCCCTCTCCCTCTCTTCTTCTCTGACGTATTTGATTGGATCCCCTCCCTCTCTCTTCTCTCGTATTTGATTGGATCCCTCTCTCTTCTCTGACGTATTTGATTGGATCCCCCCCTCCCCTCTCTCTCTGACGTATTTGATTGGATCCCCTCCTCTCTCTCTTCTCTGACGTATTTGATTGGATCCCCTCCCCTCTCCTCTCTTCTCTGACGTATTTGATTGGATCCCCTCTCTCTCTTCTCTGACGTATTTGATTGGATCCCCTCCCCTCTCTCTCCCTCTCTGACGTATTTGATTGGATCCCCTCCCCTCTCCTCTCTTCTCTGACGTATTTGATTGGATCCCCTCCCTCTCTCTCTCTGACGTATTTGATTGGATCCCCTCTCTCTCTTCTCTGACGTATTTGATTGGATCCCCTCCCCTCTTCTCTGACGTCCCCTCTCTCTCTCTCTGACGTATTTGATTGGATCCCCTCTCTCTCTCTTCTCTCTCCCCTCCCCTCTCCTCTCTTCTCTGACGTATTTGATTGGATCCCCTCCCCTCTCCTCTCTTCTCTGACGTATTTGATTGGATCCCCTCCCTCTCTCTCTCTCTGACGTATTTGATTGGATCCCCTCTCTCTTCTCTGACGTATTTGATTGGATCCCCTCCCCTCTCTCTCTTCTCTGACGTATTTGATTGGATCCCCTCCCCTCTCCTCTCTTCTCTGACGTATTTGATTGGATCCCCTCCTCCTCTGACGTATTTGATTGGATCCCCTCTCTCCTCTCTTCTCTGACGTATTTGATTGGATCCCCTCCCCTCTCTTCTCTTCTCTGACGTATTTGATTGGATCCCCTCCCCTCCTCTCTTCTCTGACGTATTTGATTGGATCCCCTCCCCTCTCCTCTCTTCTCTGACGTATTTGATTGGATCCCCTCCCCTCTCTCTCTTCTCTCTCTTCTCTGACGTATTTGATTGGATCCCCCCCTCTCCTTCTCTGACGTCCCCTCCCCTCTCTCTCTTCTCTGACGTATTTGATTGGATCCCCTCCCTCTTCTCTGACTCCCCTCTCCTCTCTTCTCTGACGTATTTGATTGGATCCCCTCTCCTCTCTCCCCTCCCCTCCTCTCTTCTCTGACGTATTTGATTGGATCCCTCTCCTCTCTTCTCTGACGTATTTGATTGGATCCCCTCCCCTCTCCTCTCTTCTCTGACGTATTTGATTGGATCCCCTCCCCTCTCTTCTCTGACGTATTTGATTGGATCCCTCTCTCTCTCTTCTCTGACGTATTTGATTGGATCCCCTCTCTCTCTCTTCTCTTCTCTGACGTATTTGATTGGATCCCCTCCCCTCCTCTCTTCTCTGACGTATTTGATTGGATCCCCTCCCCTCTCCTCTCTTCTCTGACGTATTTGATTGGATCCCCTCCCCTCTCCTCTCTTCTCTGACGTATTTGATTGGATCCCTCCCTCCTCTCTTCTCTGACGTATTTGATTGGATCCCCTCTCTCTCTTCTCTGACGTATTTGATTGGATCCCCTCCCCTCTCTTCTCTGACGTATTTGATTGGATCCCCTCCCTCTCTTCTTCTCTGACGTATTTGATTGGATCCCCTCTCCTCTCTTCTCTGACGTATTTGATTGGATCCCTCCCTCTCCTCTCTTCTCTGACGTATTTGATTGGATCCCTCTCCCTTCTCTGACGTATTTGATTGGATCCCCTCCCTCTCTCTCTTCTCTGACGTATTTGATTGGATCCCCCCTCTCCTCTCTTCTCTGACGTATTTGATTGGATCCCCTCTCCTCTCTTCTCTGACGTATTTGATTGGATCCCCTCCCTCTCCTCTCTTCTCTGACGTATTTGATTGGATCCCCTCCCCTCTCTCTCTTCTCTGACTGACGTATTTGATTGGATCCCCTCCTCTCTCTCTTCTCTGACGTATTTGATTGGATCCCCTCCCCTCTCTCTCTTCTCTGACGTATTTGATTGGATCCCTCCTCTCTCTCTCTGACGTATTTGATTGGATCCCCTCTCTCTCCTCTCTTCTCTTCTCTGACGTATTTGATTGGATCCCTCCCTCTCCTCTCTTCTCTGACGTATTTGATTGGATCCCCTCTCCTCTCTTCTCTGACGTCCCCTTCTCTCTCTGACGTATTTGATTGGATCCCCTCTCTCTCTTCTCTGACGTATTTGATTGGATCCCTCTCCTCTCTGACTTTGATTGGATCCCCTCTCTTCTCTCTGACGTATTTGATTGGATCCCCCCTCTCCCCTCTTCTCTGACGTATTTGATTGGATCCCTCCCTCTCTTCTCTGACGTATTTGATTGGATCCCCTCCCCTCTCTCTCTCTCTGACGTATTTGATTGGATCCCCTCTCCTCTCTCTCTATTTGATTGGATCCCCTCCTCTCTCTCTTCTCTGACGTATTTGATTGGATCCCCTCCCCTCTCCTCTCTTCTCTGACGTATTTGATTGGATCCCCCTCCTCTCTCTCTCTGACGTATTTGATTGGATCCCCTCCCTCTCTTCTCTCTGACGTATTTGATTGGATCCCCTCCCTCTCTTCTCTGACGTATTTGATTGGATCCCCTCCCTCTCTCTCTCTCCCCTCCCCTCTCCTCTCTTCTCTGACGTATTTGATTGGATCCCCTCCCCTCTCCTCTCTTCTCTGACGTATTTGATTGGATCCCCTCCCTCTCTTCTCTGACTCCCCTCTCTCCTCTCTTCTCTGACGTATTTGATTGGATCCCCTCCCTCTCTCTCTTCTCTGACGTATTTGATTGGATCCCTCCCCTCTCCTCTCTTCTCTGACGTATTTGATTGGATCCCCTCCCTCTCTCTCTCTCTCTGACGTATTTGATTGGATCCCCTCCCCTCTCCTCTCTTCTCTGACGTATTTGATTGGATCCCCTCCCTCTCTCTGACGTATCTCTCTCTCTGACGTATTTGATTGGATCCCCTCTCCCTCTCTTCTCTGACGTATTTGATTGGATCCCCTCCCCTCTCTTCTCTGACTCCCCTCTCTCTCTTCTCTGACGTATTTGATTGGATCCCCTCCCCTCTCCTCTCTTCTCTGACGTATTTGATTGGATCCCCTCCCTCTCTCTCTCTCTGACGTATTTGATTGGATCCCCTCCTCTCCTCTCTTCTCTGACGTATTTGATTGGATCCCCCTCTCTCTCTCTGACGTATTTGATTGGATCCCCTCCCTCTCTCTCTTCTCTGACGTATTTGATTGGATCCCCCCTCTCCTCTCTTCTCTTCTCTGACGTATTTGATTGGATCCCCTCCCCTCTCTCTCTTCTCCCCTGACGTATTTGATTGGATCCCCTCCCCTCTCTCTCTTCTCTGACGTATTTGATTGGATCCCCTCCCCTCTCTTCTCTGACGTATTTGATTGGATCCCCTCCCCTCTCTCTCTCTCTGACGTATTTGATTGGATCCCTTCTCCTCTCTGACGTATTTGATTGGATCCCCTCCCCTCTCTCTTTTGATTGGATCTGACTATTTGATTGGATCCCCTCCCTCTCTTCTCTGACGTATTTGATTGGATCCCCTCCCTCTCTCTCTTCTCTGACGTATTTGATTGGATCCCTCTCCCTCTCTTCTCTGACGTATTTGATTGGATCCCCTCCTCTCTCTTCTCTGACGTATTTGATTGGATCCCCTCCCCTCTCTTCTCTGACGTATTTGATTGGATCCCCTCCCCTCTCTCTCTTCTCTGACGTATTTGATTGGATCCCCTCTCCTCTCTTCTCTGACGTATTTGATTGGATCCCCTCCCTCTCTTCTCTGACGTATTTGATTGGATCCCCTCCCCTCTCTTCTCTGACGTATTTGATTGGATCCCTCTCCTCTCTTCTCTGACGTATTTGATTGGATCCCCCTCTCTCTCTTCTCTGACGTATTTGATTGGATCCCTCTCTCTCTTCTCTGACGTATTTGATTGGATCCCCTCCCCTCTCCTCTCTTCTCTGACGTATTTGATTGGATCCCCTCCCTCCTCTCTTCTCTGACGTATTTGATTGGATCCCCTCCCCTCCCTCTCTGACGTATTTGATTGGATCCCCTCCCTTCTCTGACCCTCTGACGTATTTGATTGGATCCCTCCCTCCTCTCTTCTCTGACGTATTTGATTGGATCCCCTCCCTCCTCTCTTCTCTGACGTATTTGATTGGATCCCCTCCCCTCTCCTCTCTTCTCTGTCGTATTTGATTGGATCCCCTCCCCTCTCTTCTCTTCTCTGACGTATTTGATTGGATCCCCTCCCCTCTCTCTCTCTCTGACGTATTTGATTGGATCCCCTCCCCTCTTCTCTGACGTATTTGATTGGATCCCCTCTCTCTTCTCTGACGTATTTGATTGGATCCCCTCCCCTCTCCTCTCTTCTCTGACGTATTTGATTGGATCCCCTCCCCTCTCCTCTCTTCTCTGACGTATTTGATTGGATCCCCTCCCTCTCTCTTCTCTGACGTATTTGATTGGATCCCCCCTCTGATCTGACGTATTTGATTGGATCCCCTCTCCTCTCTTCTCTGACGTATTTGATTGGATCCCCTCCCCTCTCCTCTCTTCTCTGACGTATTTGATTGGATCCCCTCCCCTCTCCTCTCTTCTCTGACGTATTTGATTGGATCCCCTCCCCTCTCTCTCTGACGTATTTGATTGGATCCCCTCCCCTCTCCTCTCTTCTCTGACGTATTTGATTGGATCCCCTCCCCTCTCTTCTCTGACGTATTTGATTGGATCCCCTCCCCTCTCTTCTCTGACGTATTTGATTGGATCCCCTCTCCTCTCTTCTCTGACGTATTTGATTGGATCCCCTCTCTCTCTCTTCTCTGACGTATTTGATTGGATCCCCTCCCCCTCTCTGACGTATTTGATTGGATCCCCTCCCTCTCTCTCTTCTCTGACGTATTTGATTGGATCCCCTCCCTCTCCTCTCTTCTCTGACGTATTTGATTGGATCCCCTCCCCTCTCTCTTCTCTGAC
Organism: Oncorhynchus nerka; assembly: GCF_034236695.1. Lineage (NCBI taxonomy): Eukaryota > Metazoa > Chordata > Actinopteri > Salmoniformes > Salmonidae > Oncorhynchus > Oncorhynchus nerka. The sequence goes on along the minus strand of NC_088414.1, from coordinate 9,325,250 downwards.
GTATTTGATTGGATCCCCTCCCTCTCTCTTCTCTGACGTATTTGATTGGATCCCCTCTCTCTTCTCTGACGTATTTGATTGGATCCCCTCCCCTCTCTTCTCTGACGTATTTGATTGGATCCCCTCTCCTCTCTTCTCTGACGTATTTGATTGGATCCCCTCCCCTCTCTCTCTGACGTATTTGATTGGATCCCCTCTCCTCTCTTCTCTGACGTATTTGATTGGATCCCCTCCCCTCTCTTCTCTGACGTATTTGATTGGATCCCCTCTCCTCTCTTCTCTGACGTATTTGATTGGATCCCCTCTCCTCTCTGACGTATTTGATTGGATCCCCTCTCTCTCTGACGTATTTGATTGGATCCCCTCCCCTCTCTCTCTTCTCTGACGTATTTGATTGGATCCCCTCCTCTCCTCTCTTCTCTGACGTATTTGATTGGATCCCCTCCCCTCTCTCTCTTCTCTGACGTATTTGATTGGATCCCCTCTCTCTCTTCTCTGACGTATTTGATTGGATCCCCTCCCCTCTCCTCTCTTCTCTGACGTATTTGATTGGATCCCCTCCCCTCTCCTCTCTTCTCTGACGTATTTGATTGGATCCCCTCCCCTCTCCTCTCTTCTCTGACGTATTTGATTGGATCCCCTCCTCTCCTCTCTTCTCTGACGTATTTGATTGGATCCCCTCCCCTCTCTCTCTTCTCTGACGTATTTGATTGGATCCCCTCTCCTCTCTTCTCTGACGTATTTGATTGGATCCCCTCCCCTCTCCTCTCTTCTCTGACGTATTTGATTGGATCCCCTCCCCTCTCTTCTCTGACGTATTTGATTGGATCCCCTCTCCTCTCTTCTCTGACGTATTTGATTGGATCCCTTCTCCTCTCTGACGTATTTGATTGGATCCCCTCTCCTCTCTTCTCTGACGTATTTGATTGGATCCCTCCCCTCTCCTCTCTTCTCTGACGTATTTGATTGGATCCCCTCCCCCCCTCTCTTCTCTGACGTATTTGATTGGATCCCCTCCCCTCTCCTCTCTTCTCTGACGTATTTGATTGGATCCCCTCTCCTCTCTTCTCTGACGTATTTGATTGGATCCCCTCCCCTCTCTTCTCTGACGTATTTGATTGGATCCCTCCCCTCTCTCTTCTCTGACGTATTTGATTGGATCCCCTCCCCTCTCTTCTCTGACGTATTTGATTGGATCCCCTCCCCTCTCTCTCTCTCTCTGACGTATTTGATTGGATCCCCCCTCTCCTCTCTTCTCTGACGTATTTGATTGGATCCCCTCCCCTCTTCTCTGACGTATTTGATTGGATCCCCTCTCCTCTCTTCTCTGACGTATTTGATTGGATCCCCTCCCCTCTCTTCTCTGACGTATTTGATTGGATCCCCTCCCCTCTCCTCTCTTCTCTGACGTATTTGATTGGATCCCTCCCCTCTCTCCTCTCTTCTCTTCTCTGACGTATTTGATTGGATCCCCTCCCCTCTCCTCTCTTCTCTGACGTATTTGATTGGATCCCCTCCCTCTCCTCTCTTCTCTGACGTATTTGATTGGATCCCCTCCCTCTCTTCTCTGACGTATTTGATTGGATCCCCTCCCCTCTCTCTCTTCTCTGACGTATTTGATTGGATCCCCTCCCCTCTCCTCTCTTCTCTGACGTCTCCTCTCTTCTCTGACGTATTTGATTGGATCCCCTCTCCCTCTCTCTCTCTCTGACGTATTTGATTGGATCCCCTCCCTCTTCTCTGACTCTCTCTCTGACGTATTTGATTGGATCCCCTCCCCTCTCTCTCTTCTCTGACGTATTTGATTGGATCCCCTCCTCTCTTCTCTGACTCCCCTCCCTCTCTTCTCTGACGTATTTGATTGGATCCCCTCCCCTCTCTCTCTTCTCTGACGTATTTGATTGGATCCCTCCCTCCCTCTCTCTGACGTATTTGATTGGATCCCCTCCCCTCTCCTCTCTTCTCTGACGTATTTGATTGGATCCCTCCCCTCCTCTCTTCTCTGACGTATTTGATTGGATCCCCTCCCTCTCTCTCTTCTCTGACGTATTTGATTGGATCCCCTCCCCTCTCTCTCTTCTCTGACGTATTTGATTGGATCCCCTCCCTCTCCTCTCTTCTCTGACGTATTTGATTGGATCCCCTCTCCTCTCTTCTCTGACGTATTTGATTGGATCCCCTCCCTCTCCTCTCTTCTCTGACGTATTTGATTGGATCCCCTCCTCTCTCTCTTCTCTGACGTATTTGATTGGATCCCCTCCCCTCTCTTCTCTGACGTATTTGATTGGATCCCCTCCCCTCTCTCTCTTCTGACGTATTTGATTGGATCCCCTCCCTCTCCTCTCTTCTCTGACGTATTTGATTGGATCCCCTCCCTCTCCTCTCTTCTCTGACGTATTTGATTGGATCCCCTCTCCTCTCTTCTCTGACGTATTTGATTGGATCCCCTCCCTCTCCTCTCTTCTCTGACGTATTTGATTGGATCCCCTCCCCTCTCTCTCTTCTCTGACGTATTTGATTGGATCCCCTCTGACGTATTTGATTGGATCCCCTCCCTCTGACGTATTTGATTGGATCCCCTCTCTCTCTTCTCTGACGTATTTGATTGGATCCCTCTCTCTCTTCTCTGACGTATTTGATTGGATCCCCTCCCCTCCTCTCTTCTCTGACGTATTTGATTGGATCCCCTCCCTCTCCTCTCTTCTCTGACGTATTTGATTGGATCCCCCCCTCTCCTCTCTTCTCTGACGTATTTGATTGGATCCCCTCTCTCTCTTCTCTGACGTATTTGATTGGATCCCCTCCCCTCTCTCTCTTCTCTGACGTATTTGATTGGATCCCCTCCCCTCTCCTCTCTTCTCTGACGTATTTGATTGGATCCCTCCCTCTCCTCTCTTCTCTGACGTATTTGATTGGATCCCTCCCCTCTCCTCTCTTCTCTGACGTATTTGATTGGATCCCCTCCCCTCTCCTCTCTTCTCTGACGTATTTGATTGGATCCCCTCTCCTCTCTTCTCTGACGTATTTGATTGGATCCCCTCCCCTCTCTCTCTTCTCTGACGTATTTGATTGGATCCCCTCTCCTCTCTTCTCTGACGTATTTGATTGGATCCCCTCCCTCTCTCTCTTCTCTGTCGTATTTGATTGGATCCCCTCCCCTCTCTTCTCTTCTCTGACGTATTTGATTGGATCCCCTCCCTCTCTCTCTTCTCTGACGTATTTGATTGGATCCCCTCCCCTCCTCTCTTCTCTGACGTATTTGATTGGATCCCTCCCCTCTCTCTCTTCTCTGACGTATTTGATTGGATCCCTCCCCTCTCCTCTCTTCTCTGACGTATTTGATTGGATCCCCTCCCTCTCCTCTCTTCTCTGTCGTATTTGATTGGATCCCCTCTCCTCTCTGACGTATTTGATTGGATCTCCTCCCCTCTCTTCTCTGACGTATTTGATTGGATCCCCTCCCCTCTCTTCTCTGACGTATTTGATTGGATCCCCTCCCCTCTCTCTCTTCTCTGACGTATTTGATTGGATCCCCTCCCCTCTCCTCTCTTCTCTGACGTATTTGATTGGATCCCCTCCCCTCTCTCTCTCTCTGGATCCCCTCTCCTCTCTTCTCTGACGTATTTGATTGGATCCCTCCCTCTCTCTCTGACGTATTTGATTGGATCCCCTCTCTTCTCTGACGTATTTGATTGGATCCCCTCTCCTCTCTTCTCTGACGTATTTGATTGGATCCCCTCCCTCTCCTCTCTTCTCTGACGTATTTGATTGGATCCCCTCCCCTCTCCTCTCTTCTCTGACGTATTTGATTGGATCCCCTCCCCTCTCTTCTCTGACGTATTTGATTGGATCCCCTCCCTCTCCTCTCTTCTCTGACGTATTTGATTGGATCCCCTCCCTCTCTCTCTCTCTCTTTGATTGGATCCCTCTCTCTCTGACGTATTTGATTGGATCCCCTCCCCTCTCCTCTCTTCTCTGACGTATTTGATTGGATCCCCTCCCCTCCTCTCTTCTCTGACGTATTTGATTGGATCCCCTCCCCTCTCTCTCTCTTCTCTGACGTATTTGATTGGATCCCCTCCTCTCTTCTCTGACGTATTTGATTGGATCCCTCTCTCTCTCTTCTCTGACGTATTTGATTGGATCCCCTCCCCTCTCTCTCTTCTCTGACGTATTTGATTGGATCCCTCTCTCTCTTCTCTGACGTATTTGATTGGATCCCCTCCCCTCTCTCTCTTCTCTGACGTATTTGATTGGATCCCCTCCCCTCTCTCTCTTCTCTGACGTATTTGATTGGATCCCCTCCCCTCTCTTCTCTCTATTTGATTGGATCCCTGACGTATTTGATTGGATCCCCTCCCCTCTCTCCTCTCTTCTCTGACGTATTTGATTGGATCCCCTCCCCTCTCCTCTCTTCTCTGACGTATTTGATTGGATCCCCTCCCTCTCTTCTCTCTGACGTATTTGATTGGATCCCCTCCCCTCTCCTCTCTTCTCTGACGTATTTGATTGGATCCCCTCTCTCTCTTCTCTGATTTTGATTGGATCCCTCCCCTCTCCTCTCTTCTCTGACGTATTTGATTGGATCCCCTCCCCTCTCCTCTCTTCTCTGACGTATTTGATTGGATCCCCTCCCCTCTCTCTCTCTCTGACGTATTTGATTGGATCCCTCTCTCTCTCTCTGACGTATTTGATTGGATCCCCTCCCCTCTCTCTTCTCTGACGTATTTGATTGGATCCCCTCCTCTCTCTCTGACGTCCCTCCCTCTCTGACGTATTTGATTGGATCCCCCCTCTCCTCTCTTCTCTGACGTATTTGATTGGATCCCCTCCCCTCTCCTCTCTTCTCTGACGTATTTGATTGGATCCCCTCCCCTCTCCTCTCTCTGACTCTCTCTCTTCTCTGACGTATTTGATTGGATCCCCCCCTCTCCTCTCTTCTCTGACGTATTTGATTGGATCCCCTCCCCTCTCCTCTCTTCTCTGACGTATTTGATTGGATCCCCTCTCTCTTCTCTTCTCTGACGTATTTGATTGGATCCCCTCCCCTCTTCTTCTCTGACGTATTTGATTGGATCCCTCCCCTCTCTCTCTTCTCTGACGTATTTGATTGGATCCCTTCTCCTCTTCTCTGACGTATTTGATTGGATCCCCTCCCCCTCCTCTCTTCTCTGACGTATTTGATTGGATCCCTCCCTCTCTTCTCTGACGTATTTGATTGGATCCCCTCCTCTCTCTCTTCTCTGTATATTTGATTGGATCCCCTCCCCTCTCCTCTCTTCTCTGACGTATTTGATTGGATCCCCTCCCCTCTCTCTCTTCTCTGACGTATTTGATTGGATCCCCTCCCCTCTCTCTCTCTCTGACGTATTTGATTGGATCCCCTCCCCTCTCTCTCTTCTCTGACGTATTTGATTGGATCCCCTCCCTCTCTTCTCTTCTCTGACGTATTTGATTGGATCCCCTCCTCCTCTCTGACGTATTTGATTGGATCCCCTCCCCTCTTCTTCTTCTCTGACGTATTTGATTGGATCCCCCCCTCTCTCTCTTCTCTGACGTATTTGATTGGATCCCCTCCCCTCTCTCTTCTCTGACGTATTTGATTGGATCCCCTCCCCTCTCTTCTCTGACGTATTTGATTGGATCCCCTCTCCTCTCTTCTCTGACGTATTTGATTGGATCCCCTCCCCTCTCCTCTCTTCTCTGACGTATTTGATTGGATCCCCTCTCCTCTCTTCTCTGACGTATTTGATTGGATCCCCTCCCCTCTCCTCTCTTCTCTGACGTATTTGATTGGATCCCTCTCTCTCTCTCTGACTTTGATTGGATCCCCTCCCTCTCTCTTCTCTGACGTATTTGATTGGATCCCTCCCCTCTCTTCTCTGACGTATTTGATTGGATCCCCTCCCCTCTCTCTCTTCTCTGACGTATTTGATTGGATCCCCTCCCCTCTCTTCTTCTCTGACGTATTTGATTGGATCCCCTCTCTCTCTCTGACTATTTGATTGGATCCCCTCTCTCTCTCTGACGTATTTGATTGGATCCCCTCCCCTCTCTCTCTCTCTGACGTCCCTCTCCTCTCTTCTCTGACGTATTTGATTGGATCCCCTCCCCTCTCTCTCTCTTCTCTGACGTATTTGATTGGATCCCCTCTCCTCTCTTCTCTGACGTATTTGATTGGATCCCCTCCCCTCTCTCTCTCTCTGACGTATTTGATTGGATCCCCTCCCCTCCCTCTCTGACGTATTTGATTGGATCCCCTCCTCTCCTCTCTTCTCTGACGTATTTGATTGGATCCCCTCCCCTCTCTCTCTCTGACGTATTTGATTGGATCCCCTCCCTCTCTTCTCTGACGTATTTGATTGGATCCCCTCCTCTCCTCTCTTCTCTGACGTATTTGATTGGATCCCTCCCCTCTCTCTTCTCTGACGTATTTGATTGGATCCCCTCCCTCTCTTCTCTGACGTATTTGATTGGATCCCCTCCCCTCTCCTCTCTTCTCTGACGTATTTGATTGGATCCCCTCCCTCTCTTCTCTTCTCTGACGTATTTGATTGGATCCCCTCCCCTCTCTTCTCTTCTCTGACGTATTTGATTGGATCCCCTCCCTCTCTCTCTGACGTATTTGATTGGATCCCCTCTCTCTCTCTCTGACGTATTTGATTGGATCCCCTCCCCTCTCTTCTCTTCTCTGACGTATTTGATTGGATCCCCCCTCTCCTCTCTTCTCTGACGTATTTGATTGGATCCCCTCCCCTCTCTCTTCTCTGACGTATTTGATTGGATCCCTCCCCTCTCCTCTCTTCTCTGACGTATTTGATTGGATCCCCTCCCCTCTCTCTCTTCTCTGACGTATTTGATTGGATCCCCTCCCCTCTCTCTCTTCTCTGACGTATTTGATTGGATCCCCTCCCCTCTCCTCTCTTCTCTGACGTATTTGATTGGATCCCCTCCCCTCTCTCTCTCTGACGTATTTGATTGGATCCCCTCCCTCTCTCTCTTCTCTGACGTATTTGATTGGATCCCCTCCCCTCTCTCTCTTCTCTGACGTATTTGATTGGATCCCCTCCCTCTCTCTCTTCTCTGACGTATTTGATTGGATCCCTTCTCCTCTTCTCTGATTTTGATTGATCCCCTCCCCTCTCCTCTCTTCTCTGACGTATTTGATTGGATCCCCTCCCCTCTCTCTTCTCTGACATATTTGATTGGATCCCCTCCCTCTCTCTTCTCTGACGTATTTGATTGGATCCCCTCCCCTCTCCTCTCCTCTCTGACGTATTTGATTGGATCCCTTCTCCTCTCTGACGTATTTGATTGGATCCCCTCCCCTCTCTCTTCTCTGACGTATTTGATTGGATCCCCTCCCCTCTCTTCTCTGACGTATTTGATTGGATCCCCTCCCCTCTCCTCTCTTCTCTGACGTATTTGATTGGATCCCTTCTCCTCTCTGACGTATTTGATTGGATCCCCTCCCCTCTCTTCTCTGACGTATTTGATTGGATCCCCTCTCCTCTCTTCTCTGACGTCCCCTCTCTCTCTTCTCTGATTTGATTGGATCCCCTCCCCTCTCTTCTCTGACGTATTTGATTGGATCCCCTCTCCCTCTCTGACGTATTTGATTGGATCCCCTCTCTCTCTTCTCTGACGTATTTGATTGGATCCCCTCCCCTCCCTTCTCCTCTCTGACGTATTTGATTGGATCCCCTCCCTCTCTTCTCTGACGTATTTGATTGGATCCCCTCTCTCTCTTCTGTGACGTATTTGATTGGATCCCCTCCCCTCTCTCTCTTCTCTGACGTATTTGATTGGATCCCTCTCCTCTCTGACGTATTTGATTGGATCCCTCCCTCTCTCTTCTCTGACGTATTTGATTGGATCCCCTCTCCTCTCTTCTCTGACGTATTTGATTGGATCCCCCCCTCTCCTCTCTTCTCTGTCGTATTTGATTGGATCCCCTCCCCTCTCTCTCTTCTCTGACGTATTTGATTGGATCCCCTCCTCTCTCTCTCTCTGACGTATTTGATTGGATCCCCTCCCCTCTCTCTTCTCTGACGTATTTGATTGGATCCCCTCCCTCTCTCCCCTCTCTCTTCTCTGACGTATTTGATTGGATCCCCTCCCCCTCTCTCTCTCTGACGTATTTGATTGGATCCCCTCCCCTCTCCTCTCTTCTCTGACGTATTTGATTGGATCCCCTCCCCTCTCTCTCTTCTCTGACGTATTTGATTGGATCCCCTCCCCTCTCTCTCTTCTCTGACGTATTTGATTGGATCCCCTCCCTCTCTTCTCTGACGTATTTGATTGGATCCCCTCCCCTCTCCTCTCTTCTCTGACGTATTTGATTGGATCCCCTCCCTCTCTTCTCTCTATTTGATTGGATCCCTTCTCCTCTCTGACGTATTTGATTGGATCCCCTCCCCTCTCTCTCTTCTCTGACATATTTGATTGGATCCCCTCCCCTCTCCTCTCTTCTCTGACATATTTGATTGGATCCCCTCCCCTCTCTCTTCTCTGACGTATTTGATTGGATCCCTCTCCTCTCTGACGTATTTGATTGGATCCCCTCCCCTCTCTTCTCTGACGTATTTGATTGGATCCCCTCTCCTCTCTTCTCTGACGTATTTGATTGGATCCCCTCTCCTCTCTTCTCTGTCGTATTTGATTGGATCCCCTCCCCTCTCTTCTCTTCTCTGACGTATTTGATTGAATCCCCTCCCCTCTCTTCTCTTCTCTGACGTATTTGATTGGATCCCCTCTCCTCTCTTCTCTGACGTATTTGATTGGATCCCCTCCCCTCTCTCTCTTCTCTGTCGTATTTGATTGGATCCCCTCCCCTCTCTTCTCTTCTCTGACGTATTTGATTGGATCCCCTCCCCTCTCTCTCTTCTCTGACGTATTTGATTGGATCCCCTCCCTCTCCTCTTCTCTGACGTATTTGATTGGATCCCCTCCCCTCTCTCTCTCTCTCTGACGTATTTGATTGGATCCCTTCTCCTCTCTGACGTCCCCTCCCCTCTCTCTTCTCTGACGTATTTGATTGGATCCCCTCCCCTCTCCTCTCTTCTCTGACGTATTTGATTGGATCCCTCCCCTCTCCTCTCTTCTCTGACGTATTTGATTGGATCCCCTCCCCTCTCCTCTCTTCTCTGACGTATTTGATTGGATCCCCTCCCCTCTCTTCTGTGACGTATTTGATTGGATCCCCTCCCCTCTCCTCTCCTCTCTGACGTATTTGATTGGATCCCTTCTCCTCTCTGACGTATTTGATTGGATCCCCTCCCCTCTCTTCTCTGACGTATTTGATTGGATCCCCTCTCCTCTCTTCTCTGACGTATTTGATTGGATCCCCTCCCCTCTCCTCTCTTCTCTGACGTATTTGATTGGATCCCCTCCCCTCTCCTCTCTTCTCTGACGTATTTGATTGGATCCCCTCCCTCTCTCTCCTCTCTGACGTTTTGATTGGATCCCTTCTCCTCTCTGACGTATTTGATTGGATCCCCTCCCCTCTCCTCTCTTCTCTGACGTATTTGATTGGATCCCCTCTCCTCTCTTCTCTGACGTATTTGATTGGATCCCCTCCCCTCTCCTCTCTTCTCTGTCGTATTTGATTGGATCCCCTCCCTCTCCTCTCTCTCTTCTCTGACGTATTTGATTGGATCCCTCCCCTCTCTCTCTTCTCTGACTGACGTTTTGATTGGATCCCCTCTCCTCTCTTCTCTGACGTATTTGATTGGATCCCCTCCTCTCTCCTCTCTCTCTGACTATTTGATTGGATCCCCCTCTCTCTCTTCTCTGACGTATTTGATTGGATCCCCTCCCCTCTCCTCTCTTCTCTGACGTATTTGATTGGATCCCCTCCTCTCTTCTCTGACGTATTTGATTGGATCCCCTCCCCTCTCCTCTCTCTCTGACGTATTTGATTGGATCTCTCTCTCTGACGTATTTGATTGGATCCCCTCCCTCTCTCTCTCTCTGACTTTGATTGGATCCCTATTTGATTGGATCCCCCCCTCTCTCTCTTCTCTGACGTATTTGATTGGATCCCCTCTCCTCTCTTCTCTGACGTATTTGATTGGATCCCCTCCCCTCTCCTCTCTTCTCTGACGTATTTGATTGGATCCCCTCCCCTCTCTTCTCTGACGTATTTGATTGGATCCCCTCCCCTCTCTTCTCTTCTCTGACGTATTTGATTGGATCCCCTCTCCTCTCTTCTCTGACGTATTTGATTGGATCCCCTCCCCTCTCCTCTCTTCTCTGTCGTATTTGATTGGATCCCCTCCCCTCTCTTCTCTTCTCTGACGTATTTGATTGGATCCCTCCCCTCTCTCTCTTCTCTGACGTATTTGATTGGATCCCCTCCCTCTCTTCTCTTCTCTGACGTATTTGATTGGATCCCCTCTCCTCTCTTCTCTGACGTATTTGATTGGATCCCCCCCTCTCCTCTCTTCTCTGACGTATTTGATTGGATCCCCTCCCCTCTCCTCTCTTCTCTGACGTATTTGATTGGATCCCCTCCCCTCTCCTCTCTTCTCTGACGTATTTGATTGGATCCCCTCCCCTCTCTCTCTGACGTATTTGATTGGATCCCTTCTCCTCTCTGACGTATTTGATTGGATCCCCTCCCCTCTCCTCTCTTCTCTGACGTATTTGATTGGATCCCCTCCCCTCTCTTCTGTGACGTATTTGATTGGATCCCCTCCCCTCTCCTCTCTTCTCTGACGTATTTGATTGGATCCCCTCCTCTCTGACGTCCCCTCCCCTCTCTTCTCTGACGTATTTGATTGGATCCCCTCCCCTCTCCTCTCTTCTCTGACGTATTTGATTGGATCCCCTCTCCTCTCTTCTCTGACGTATTTGATTGGATCCCTTCTCCTCTCTGACGTATTTGATTGGATCCCCTCCCCTCTCCTCTCTTCTCTGACGTATTTGATTGGATCCCCTCCCCTCTCTTCTCTGACGTATTTGATTGGATCCCCTCCCCTCTCTCTCTTCTCTGACGTATTTGATTGGATCCCCTCCCCTCTCCTCTCTTCTCTCTGACGTATTTGATTGGATCCCTCCCCTCTCCTCTCTGACGTCCCCTCCCCTCTCTTCTCTGACGTATTTGATTGGATCCCCTCTCCTCTCTTCTCTGACGTATTTGATTGGATCCCTCCCCCTCTCTTCTCTGACGTATTTGATTGGATCCCCTCCCCTCTCTCTCTTCTCTGACGTATTTGATTGGATCCCCTCCCCTCTCTTCTCTTCTCTGACGTATTTGATTGGATCCCCTCTCCTCTCTTCTCTGACGTATTTGATTGGATCCCCTCCCCTCTCCTCTCTTCTCTGACGTATTTGATTGGATCCCCTCCCCTCTCTTCTCTGACGTATTTGATTGGATCCCCTCCCCTCTCTCTCTTCTCTGACGTATTTGATTGGATCCCCTCCCCTCTCTTCTCTGACGTATTTGATTGGATCCCCTCCCCTCTCTTCTCTGACGTATTTGATTGGATCCCCTCCCCTCTCCTCTCTTCTCTGACGTATTTGATTGGATCCCCTCTCCTCTCTGACGTATTTGATTGGATCTCTCTTCTCTGACGTATTTGATTGGATCCCTGTCCTCTCCTCTCTGACGTATTTGATTGGATCCCCTCTCCTCTCTTCTCTGACGTCCCTCTCCTCTCTGACGTATTTGATTGGATCCCCTCCCCTCTCCTCTCTTCTCTGTCGTATTTGATTGGATCCCCTCCCTCTCTCTTCTCTGACGTATTTGATTGGATCCCCTCCCCTCTCCTCTCTCTCTCTGACGTATTTGATTGGATCCCTTCTCCTCTCTTCTCTGACGTATTTGATTGGATCCCCTCCCCTCCCTCTCTTCTCTGACGTATTTGATTGGATCCCCTCCCCTCTCTCTCTCTTCTCTGTCTCTCCTCTCTTCTCTGACGTATTTGATTGGATCCCTCCCTCTCTCTTCTCTGACGTATTTGATTGGATCCCCTCCCCTCTCCTCTCTTCTCTGACGTATTTGATTGGATCCCCTCCCTCTCTCTCTTCTCTGACGTATTTGATTGGATCCCCTCCCCTCTCTTCTCTCTCTGACGTATTTGATTGGATCCCTTCTCCTCTCTGACGTATTTGATTGGATCCCCTCCTCTCTCTCTTCTCTGACGTATTTGATTGGATCCCCTCCCTCTCCTCTCTTCTCTGACGTATTTGATTGGATCCCCTCCCCTCTCCTCTCTTCTCTGACATATTTGATTGGATCCCCTCCCTCTCCTCTCTTCTCTGACGTATTTGATTGGATCCCCTCCCCTCTCTCTCTCTGACGTATTTGATTGGATCCCTTCTCCTCTCTGACGTATTTGATTGGATCCCCTCCCCTCTCCTCTCTTCTCTGACGTATTTGATTGGATCCCCTCCCCTCTCTCTCTTCTCTGACGTATTTGATTGGATCCCCTCCCCTCTCTTCTCTGACGTATTTGATTGGATCCCCTCCCCTCCCCTCTCTTCTCTGACGTATTTGATTGGATCCCCTCTCCTCTCTTCTCTGACGTATTTGATTGGATCCCTTCTCCTCTGACGTATTTGATTGGATCCCCTCCCCTCTCCTCTCTTCTCTGACGTATTTGATTGGATCCCCTCCCCTCTCTTCTGTGACGTATTTGATTGGATCCCCTCCCCTCTCTTCTCTGACGTATTTGATTGGATCCCCTCCCCTCCTTCTCTCTTCTCTGACGTATTTGATTGGATCCCCTCCCCTCTCTCTTCTCTGACGTATTTGATTGGATCCCCTCTCCTCTCTTCTCTGACGTATTTGATTGGATCCCCTCCCCTCTCCTCTCTTCTCTGACGTATTTGATTGGATCCCCTCCCCTCTCCTCTCTTCTCTGACGTATTTGATTGGATCCCCTCTCCTCTCTTCTCTGACGTATTTGATTGGATCCCCTCCCCTCTCCTCTCTTCTCTGTCGTATTTGATTGGATCCCCTCCCTCTCTCTTCTCTGACGTATTTGATTGGATCCCCTCTCCTCTCTTCTCTGACGTATTTGATTGGATCCCCTCCCCTCTCCTCTCTTCTCTGTCGTATTTGATTGGATCCCCTCCCCTCTCTTCTCTTCTCTGACGTATTTGATTGAATCCACTCCCCTCTCTTCTCTTCTCTGACGTATTTGATTGGATCCCCTCCTCTCCTCTCTTCTCTGTCGTATTTGATTGGATCCCCTCCCCTCTCTTCTCTTCTCTGACGTATTTGATTGGATCCCCTCTCCTCTCTTCTCTGACGTATTTGATTGGATCCCCTCCCCTCTCCTCTCTTCTCTGTCGTATTTGATTGGATCCCCTCTCCTCTCTTCTCTGACGTATTTGATTGGATCCCTTCTCCTCTCTGACGTATTTGATTGGATCCCCTCCCCTCTCCTCTCTTCTCTGACATATTTGATTGGATCCCCTCCCCTCTCCTCTCTTCTCTGACATATTTGATTGGATCCCCTCCCCTCTCCTCTCTTCTCTGACGTATTTGATTGGATCCCCTCCCCTCTCCTCTCCTCTCTGACGTATTTGATTGGATCCCTTCTCCTCTCTGACGTATTTGATTGGATCCCCTCCCCTCTCCTCTCTTCTCTGACGTATTTGATTGGATCCCCTCCCCTCTCCTCTCTTCTCTGACGTATTTGATTGGATCCCCTCCCCTCTCCTATGCCTTATCGCTAACTCTCCTCCCCCCTGACAGTGACCCCTTGTCTTATCTTCAACCCCACATACCAGTGTCCCACCACCTGACAGAGTGACTCTGATCGGCAGGGAGAGTGACACGGAAGGGGCCTCCTGGAGCTTTGTCTCCAGATAACAGTGTAACCTTATACATGTCCTTACCCTGGGCCCTGCTTCCATGGTGCTTTCTGCCTCACAGATCCCCTCTCAGGACAGGAATGATTCCTGTTGACATTGTTGAAGGGTGATAGCGTTCTTCTATTTCTTTCTATTCTATTATTTTTCTTTTGGAAATATACAGTATACTGCCTAATAGACATTTTCTCTCTATAGTTCTTCATGTTCCTTGATTCTCCCATGAGGACATTGACCTTTTAGTGCAGGTAGAATAACTGCAGCAGTTATATCAGTCACCACATTCCATCTCAATGGAAACTGTCCCATTTCTCCTGCAGCAAGGAAGTCATAAGAAGTGAAAGGCATACAGTAAAACAGGAATGACAAGGGACGCCATAGATAGAGTTGCAAAAGGTCAGAAACTTTCCGGTAAATTTCCGGAATTTTCTCGGAAATTTTCCATGGAAGTTAAGCCCAGGAATTAGGGGAGTGTTGCTTAAATTCACCAACAAAGTTTGCTTATAACAGTTAACCTTTTTTTGTGGGATACACATAAGGAAATTATAGGTCTTGTGGCACATTTTGGTTAAACTATCCCCAATTCAATGGAATTATAACCCTCTGCATGCACAGTGCATTCTTCCATCACATGTACAACTGATTATCAAGATCTTGCACACTAATGAGATGCTATTGAGCCCACACTACTACACTGTCAGCCAAGGACTACATGCTTTCTGGTAAGTTTTGATTACAATACTGGGTGGGGTGAATATATTTGATATGACATACATTATTTTTTTGTTAACTAGTCAATAGTAGCCTACAGCAAGGTGTTTAAATAATTTCTAACTTGTTAACAATTTCTGCTAGTTAGTTTTTGCTACCATGTGGGTTTTAGCTTGCTTGAGCCTGCTAACTGAGGAGTGTTAATTCACCTGTTTCCATACATGTTTCATTTTCAAACATTTATCTTACAAGGAGTTGTTTAATCTAACTGCTTAACTGTTTATTTGTACATGGAATTGTATTTGGTTTAAAAAAATAAAATAATAATCTAATCTTTACAGGAAAATGCCACAGGCACTATTTGATGTGTGGAGACATTTCACTGCAGCTAATGTAGAAGGAAAAGCTGTGTACATTTGCAAATACTGTGCCAAATCAAATGTGAAGAATGCAACAAAGATGCAGAATCATCTGGCCAAGTGCATAAATATCCCTCAGCAACCTTTTTCACAGTAAGCAACCTCAAAAGTCCCTCTACTTCTATTCGAGGTGAAAATGTTGAATCAGACACCTTATTGATAGCAACAGCTCATGGACCTCCTGAAAGTTCAGAAGTTTTTTGACTCAATGGAGGAACGTAGTCAGAGAAATGCTGATGAATGTCTTGCTCGAGCTGTGTATGTAACTGGTTCTCCTCTGCTCACAGGCAATGTGTATTGGAAGAGATTTCTGAATGTTCTTTACCCAGGATACACCCCTCCAACCAGACATGCTTTATCTACTCATTTGCTGGATGCAGAGTTCAACAGAGTTCAAGTGAAGGTCAAGCAAATCATACAGAAGGCAGACTGTATTGAAATCATCTCTGATGTGTGGTCGAATGTCTCTCCAAGAAATGGCCATATCACAGTCTGCCGATATGGACAGCCCCATCAAGAGGATCCTCCTAGATGATGTATTTTGGGAGAGAGAGGGAAGCAGCCTGAAACTCCTGAAACCTATAGCAGTAGCCATTGCACAGATTGAGGCAGATAATACCATCCTGTCTGATGTTCAGACTCTGCTTGCAGATGTAAGAGAAGAGAACCCTGCCCACTTCACTGTTGCTCCAAGCAGAGGAAAATGCAGTTCTGAAATGCATCAAAAAGCAAGACTTCTGCCTGATGCCCATACACGCCCCAGCGTACGTGTTGGACCCCAAGTATAAATATAAATATATCCAATGCAAAAAACGTCTACATTTAAATGGCTAGTATTTCCATTAATTCCCATATATTCCCGTTAATTCCCATATATTCCCACGGAAAGTTTCCACCAACTGACGCAAACCCTTCAATTACACTGAAACATGAAGATTATCCCACTCAATACTGAAACCCATAGGGTAGGAGGGGGGCATGCTGTGTGTGGTGTGTGTGTGTGTACGTATGTGTGTGTATGTGTGTGTGTGTGTGTGCGCTTGCGTTTGTGCGTTACATAGAATGGTCAGATAGTGATGACCACAGAGCATAGATTTGAATGGGATTCTCTTTCTAGGAATCTAGTTCATTGTACTTCTATGATGGCAACTCTCTCCACCTCTCGTTCACTCTGTCTGCCGTTAGGCCCCCAGGCGGATGACCAATGCTGTTTGGTAGAACAAACTGACCTGTCCTGGAAAACTGTCCTGGAGGCTGGGCCTCACGTGTTGTTTGTTAGCATGAGCTTCCATCTGTCGCTGAAGGAGAGCACCACGGTGTGAAACCGTCTGAACGATCCGTCTCTCTGTCTCTTTCCATCTAACCCCCCACCCCCCGGGGGAGAAAAATCTCACACTTATTCTTTCTCTTTCTCCCTCTACCCCTTTCCTTCTCTCGTTTTCTCACTCTCGTCCCTCTCTTTCTTTCTCTTGCTCTCTCTCTGTCTATTATTCTCTCTCTTTCCCTCTTTACGTTATTTTTGGGGGCATACAGAGAGAGCGTAAAGGACAACCTTGGATGTAGTGGTTTGAGTGTCTTTTTCTAGTAGGCTGATATGCCTCTGAACAATACAGTCTTCCGTCCCCAGTGGAGGAAACGTTTCCCTGTATCAGCCTACTGATGGCTGATCCCTGGCCATTGGAGTGTAGATAGACCCTGGTTGTGGTTATCACTGACATACAGTCAGTCAGTCCTGTCAGGCTTTGTTGACTTCCTGTTGCATTCAGGAAATGAATTAGAGAGCGAAGGACCACAGATCTACTATAGATAACAGGCGCCAGCGAGAGCCGATCCTTTCAATTTGAATCCCCGTTGTTAGGTGAAAGACACGGAGACGGACACAGAGACCGACACCCAGGGACCATCTGAAGTTATTCTAGTGTTAAAAAATGGGCTGTTGCTGTGAAAAGAAAAATCGACCATCACAACCCTCCATCTCCCTCTCCCAAACATAGCATGACGTGAGGGGGAGTGATCGATGGTAGCAGTTTACGCTCAAATGGCAAAACAAGCACTTCATCATCAGTTCTGTAAGACGTCAGAGGCTGATGGGGACCGCTCAGGGTTTGGCAAGAGGAGAAGGAGATAAATGTGGCCACCAAGGAAATAAATGAGGCTTTCTGACGGAGAGAGGGAGGGCTGTGTCTGTGTGATGGGGAGAGACAGCGGTCAAAAGGAACGGTGTGTGTGTGTGTGTGTGTGTGTGTGTGTTTGTGTGCTGCAGGGCAGCCATATAAGGAGACCATCTTAAGGGACAGGTAATAGTTGTTCTGAGGTATATTCATAGTGTCCATCAGAGGAACCTGCTGAGGGGAGGTACGGCTCAGAATAATGGCTGGAATGGCAACAAAACACATGGAAACCACGTGTTTGATGAGTTCGATGACCATAACATGTTATTCCATTCCAGCCATTACCATGAGCTGTCCTCCCCAATTAAGGTGCCACCAACCTCCTGTGGTTTCAATAGAGCGTGCTCTCGTACCTGTCCTGCTATCTGGAGGGGTAGCGGGCCCCAATAACGTTCTACTGTAACACACTCACGCACACACGGCTGACTTTCCTTTCTGCTGCATATAATTGCAAAACTCGATCCACCACAGATACTGTGTTCAGACTTTCTTGGAGAGACGTGGAAGTTCAATAGAAGGGGTTTCTTTGACGGACCAGTTTAAACTCAACTCGACGGGGACTCTTTCATGATTATCTACTGTGACCCTGACGTGCTTCTAGTATTGAAGAGCAGTAGGTTTTCCATGGAATACACAGCTCTTTTGGTGTTCTAACTTGTATTCACTAGGTACAGACCACACGTTCAACATATAGCTATGCACGTTTGAGATAGCTTAATGCAGGAAAGGTTGCAAGGCATGACTAGAGAATGATGTCATGCTGAAATGAGCTTGAGCTTGGAGTGAGGTTTGATGATAGGTGGTTGAGGAATGGAAACGTCTTTGTAGGCGGGATTTGTAGGCGGGAAGACACTGGATGATTGAAGGGAGCAAGACTGTTCAGGATGATTGGAGGGTGCGTGATGGTTCAGGATGATTGGAGGGAGCGTGATGGTTCAGGATGATTGAAGGGAGCGTGATGGTTCAGGATGATTGAAGGGAGCGTGATGGTTCAGGATGATTGGAGGGAGCGTGATGGTTCAGGATGATTGGAGGGAGCGTGATGGTTCAGGATGATTGGAGGGAGCGTGATGGTTCAGGATGATTGGAGGGAGCGTGATGGTTCAGGATGATTGGAGGGAGCGTGATGGTTCAGGATGATTGGAGGGAGCGTGATGGTTCAGGATGATTGGAGGGAGCGTGATGGTTCAGGATGATTGGAGGGAGCGTGATGGTTCAGGATGATTGGAGGAGCTTGATGGTTCGGGATGATTGGAGGAGCTTGATGGTTCGGGATGATTGGAGGAGCTTGATGGTTCGGGATGGTTGGAGGAGCTTGATGGTTTGGGATGATTGGAGGAGCTTGATGGTTCGGGATGATTGGAGGAGCTTGATGGTTCGGGATGGTTGGAGGAGCTTGATGGTTCGGGATGATTGGAGGAGCTTGATGGTTCGGGATGATTGGAGGAGCTTGATGGTTCGGGATGGTTGGAGGAGCTTGA
The DNA here is from genome assembly GCF_034236695.1 of Oncorhynchus nerka. NCBI lineage: Eukaryota > Metazoa > Chordata > Actinopteri > Salmoniformes > Salmonidae > Oncorhynchus > Oncorhynchus nerka. Next base: position 9,306,644 of record NC_088414.1, on the reverse strand, counting down.
TGGTTCGGGATGATTGGAGGAGCTTGATGGTTCGGGATGATTGGAGGAGCTTGATGGTTCGGGATGGTTGGAGGAGCTTGATGGTTCGGGATGGTTGGAAGAGCTTGATGGTTCGGGATGGTTGGAGGAGCTTGATGGTTCGGGATGGTTGGAGGAGCTTGATGGTTCAGGATGGTTGGAGGAGCTTGATGGTTCAGGATGGTTGGAGGAGCCTGATGGTTTGGGATGGTTGGTGGAGCTTGATGGTTCACGATGGTTGGTGGAGCTTGATGGTTCAGATGGTTGGTGGAGCTTGATGGTTCGGGATGGTTGGAGGAGTCTGATGGTTCGGGATGGTTGGAGGAGCTTGATGGTTCGGGATGGTTGGAGGAGCTTGATGGTTCGGGATGGTTGGAGGAGCTTGATGGTTCGGGATGGTTGGAGGAGTCTGATGGTCCGGGATGGTTGGAGGAGTCTGATGGTTCGGGATGGTTGGAGGAGCTTGATGGTTCGGGATGGTTGGAGGAGCTTGATGGTTCGGGATGGTTGGAGGAGCTTGATGGTTCGGGATGGTTGGAGGAGTCTGATGGTTCGGGATGGTTGGTGGAGCTTGATGGTTCAGATGGTTGGTGGAGCTTGATGGTTCGGGATGATTGGAGGAGCTTGATGGTTCAGGATGATTGGAGGGAGCGTGACTGTTCGGGATGATTGGAGGAGCTTGATGGTTCGGGATGATTGGAGGAGCTTGATGGTTCGGGATGATTGGAGGAGCTTGATGGTTCGGGATGATTGGAGGAGCTTGATGGTTCGGGATGATTGGAGGAGCTTGATGGTTCGGGATAGTTGGAGGAGCTTGATGGTTCGGGATGGTTGGAAGAGCTTGATGGTTCGGGATGGTTGGAGGAGCTTGATGGTTCAGGATGGTTGGAGGAGCTTGATGGTTCGGGATGATTGGAGGAGCTTGATGGTTCGGGATGGTTGGAGGAGCTTGATGGTTTGGGATGATTGGAGGAGCTTGATGGTTCGGGATGATTGGAGGAGCTTGATGGTTCGGGGTGGTTGGAGGAGCTTGATGGTTCGGGATGATTGGAGGAGCTTGGTGGTTCGGGATGATTGGAGGAGCTTGATGGTTCAGGATGGTTGGAGGAGCTTGATGGTTCGGGATGGTTGGAAGAGCTTGATGGTTCGGGATGGTTGGAGGAGCTTGATGGTTCGGGATGGTTGGAGGAGCTTGATGGTTCGGGATGGTTGGAGGAGTCTGATGGTTCACGATGGTTGGTGGAGCTTGATGGTTCAGATGGTTGGTGGAGCTTGATGGTTCAGATGGTTGGTGGAGCTTGATGGTTCGGGATGGTTGGAGGAGTCTGATGGTTCGGGATGGTTGGAGGAGCTTGACGGTTCGGGATGGTTGGAGGAGCTTGATGGTTCGGGATGGTTGGAGGAGCTTGATGGTTCGGGATGGTTGGAGGAGTCTGATGGTCCGGGATGGTTGGAGGAGTCTGATGGTTCGGGATGGTTGGAGGAGCTTGATGGTTCGGGATGGTTGGAGGAGCTTGATGGTTTGGGATGATTGGAGGAGCTTGATGGTTCGGGATGATTGGAGGAGCTTGATGGTTCGGGATGGTTGGAGGAGCTTGATGGTTCGGGATGATTGGAGGAGCTTGATGGTTCGGGATGATTGGAGGAGCTTGATGGTTCGGGATGGTTGGAGGAGCTTGATGGTTCGGGATGGTTGGAAGAGCTTGATGGTTCGGGATGGTTGGAGGAGCTGATGGTTCGGGATGGTTGGAGGAGCTTGATGGTTCAGGATGGTTGGAGGAGCTTGATGGTTCAGGATGGTTGGAGGAGCCTGATGGTTTGGGATGGTTGGTGGAGCTTGATGGTTCAGATGGTTGGTGGAGCTTTATGGTTCGGGATGGTTGGAGGAGCTTGATAGTTTGGGATGGTTGGAGGAGCTTGATGGTTCGGAATGGTTGGAGGAGTCTGATGGTTCAGGATGGTTGGAGGAGCTTGATGGTTCGGGATGGTTGGAGGAGCTTGATGGTTCGGGATGGTTGGAGGAGCTTGATGGTTCGGGATGGTTGGAGGAGCTTGATGGTTCGGGATGGTTGGAGGAGTCTGATGGTTCGGGTTGGTGGAGCTTGATGGTTCAGATGGTTGGTGGAGCTTGATGGTTCGGGATGGTTGGAGGAGTCTGATGGTTCGGGATGGTTGGAGGAGCTTGATGGTTCGGGATGGTTGGAGGAGCTTGATGGTTCAGGATGATTGGAGGAGCTTGATGGTTCGGGATGGTTGGAGGAGCTTGATGGTTCGGGATGATTGGAGGAGCTTGATGGTTCGGGATGGTTGGAGGAGCTTGATGGTTTGGGATGATTGGAGGAGCTTGATGGTTCGGGATGATTGGAGATGAGCTTGATGGTTCGGGATGATTGGAGGAGCTTGATGGTTCGGGATGGTTGGAGGAGCTTGATGGTTCGGGATGGTTGGAGGAGCTTGATGGTTCGGGATGGTTGGAGGAGCTTGATGGTTCGGGATGGTTGGAGGAGCTTGATGGTTCGGGATGGTTGGCTTGAGGAGCTTGATGGTTGATGGTTCTGGGTTCATGGTTGGTGGAGCTTGATGGTTCAGATGGTTGGTGGAGCTTGATGGTTCGGGATGGTTGGAGCTTGATGGTTCGGGATGGTTGGAGGAGCTTGATGGTTCGGGATGGTTGGAGGAGCTTGATGGTTCAGGATGGTTGGAGGAGCTTGATGGTTCGGGATGGTTGGAGGAGCTTGATGGTTCGGGATGATTGGAGGAGCTTGATGGTTCGGGATGGGATTGATGGTTGGATGATTGAGGAGCTTGATGGTTCGGGATGATTGGAGGAGCTTGATGGTTCGGGATGGTTGGAGGAGCTTGATGGTTCGGGATGATTGGATGATGGTTCGGGATGGTTGGAGGAGCTTGATGGTTCGGGATGATGGTTCAGGGTTGGAGGAGCTTGATGGTTGGTTGGAGGAGCTTGATGGATGGTTGGAGCTTGAGGTTCTGGTTGATGGTTCAGGATGGTTGGAGGAGCTGATGGTTTGGGATGGTTGGAGGAGCTTGATGGTTCAGATGATGGTTGGATGGTTGGAGCTTGATGGTTCGGGATGGTTGGATGGAGCTTGATGGTTGGAGGAGCTGATGGTTCAGATGGTTGGTGGAGCTTGATGGTTCAGATGGTTGGTGGAGCTTGATGGTTCGGGATGGTTGGATGGATGGTTGGAGGAGCTTGATGGTTCGGGATGGTTGGAGGAGCTTGATGGTTCGGGATGGTTGGAGGAGCTTGATGGTTCGGGATGGTTGGAGGAGTCTGATGGTCCGGGATGGTTGGAGGAGTCTGATGGTTCGGGATGGTTGGAGGAGCTTGATGGTTCGGGATGGTTGGAGGAGCTTGATGGTTCGGGATGGTTGGAGGAGCTTGATGGTTCGGGATGGTTGGAGGAGTCTGATGGTTCGGGATGGTTGGAGGAGCTTGATGGTTCAGATGGTTGGTGGAGCTTGATGGTTCGGGATGATTGGAGGAGCTTGATGGTTCAGGATGATTGGAGGGAGCGTGACTGATTCAGGGTTGGTGGAGCTGATTGGAGGAGCTTGATGGTTCGGATGATTGGAGGAGCTTGATGGTTCGGGATGATTGGAGGAGCTTGATGGTTTGGGATGATTGGAGGAGCTTGATGGTTCGGGATGATTGGAGGAGCTTGATGGTTCGGGATGGTTGGAGGAGCTTGATGGTTCGGGATGGTTGGAAGAGCTTGATGGTTCGGGATGGTTGGAGGAGCTTGATGGTTCAGGATGGTTGGAGGAGCTTGATGGTTCGGGATGATTGGAGGAGCTTGATGGTTCGGGATGGTTGGAGGAGCTTGATGGTTTGGGATGATTGGAGGAGCTTGATGGTTCGGGATGATTGGAGGAGCTTGATGGTTCGGGATGGTTGGAGGAGCTTGATGGTTCGGGATGATTGGAGGAGCTTGATGGTTCGGGATGATTGGAGGAGCTTGATGGTTCGGGATGGTTGGAGGAGCTTGATGGTTCGGGATGGTTGGAAGAGCTTGATGGTTCGGGATGGTTGGAGGAGCTTGATGGTTCGGGATGGTTGGAGGAGCTTGATGGTTCGGGATGGTTGGAGGAGTCTGATGGTTCACGATGGTTGGTGGAGCTTGATGGTTCAGATGGTTGGTGGAGCTTGATGGTTCAGATGGTTGGTGGAGCTTGATGGTTCGGGATGGTTGGAGGAGCTTGATGGTTCGGGATGGTTGGAGGAGCTTGATGGTTCGGGATGGTTGGAGGAGTCTGATGGTCCGGGATGGTTGGAGGAGTCTGATGGTTCGGGATGGTTGGAGGAGCTTGATGGTTCGGGATGGTTGGAGGAGCTTGATGGTTTGGGATGATTGGAGGAGCTTGATGGTTCAGGATGGTTGGAGGGAGCGTGACTGTTTGGGATGATTGGAGGAGCTTGATGGTTCAGGATGGTTGGAGGAGCTTGATGGTTCGGGATGATTGGAGGAGCTTGATGGTTCGGGATGGTTGGAGGAGCTTGATGGTTCGGGATGGTTGGAGGAGCTTGATGGTTCGGGATGATTGGAGGAGCTTGATGGTTCGGGATGGTTGGAGGAGCTTGATGGTTCGGGATGGTTGGAAGAGCTTGATGGTTCGGGATGGTTGGAGGAGCTTGATGGTTCAGGATGGTTGGAGGAGCCTGATGGTTTGGGATGGTTGGTGGAGCTTGATGGTTCAGATGGTTGGTGGAGCTTGATGGTTCGGGATGGTTGGAGGAGCTTGATAGTTTGGGATGGTTGGAGGAGCTTGATGGTTCGGAATGGTTGGAGGAGTCTGATGGTTCAGGATGGTTGGAGGAGCTTGATGGTTCGGGATGGTTGGAGGAGCTTGATGGTTCGGGATGGTTGGAGGAGCTTGATGGTTCGGGATGGTTGGAGGAGCTTGATGGTTCGGGATGGTTGGAGGAGCTTGATGGTTCGGGATGGTTGGAGGAGTCTGATGGTTCACGATGGTTGGTGGAGCTTGATGGTTCAGATGGTTGGTGGAGCTTGATGGTTCGGGATGGTTGGAGGAGTCTGATGGTTCGGGATGGTTGGAGGAGCTTGATGGTTCGGGATGGTTGGAGGAGCTTGATGGTTCGGGATGGTTGGAGGAGTCTGATGGTTCGGGATGGTTGGTGGAGCTTGATGGTTCAGATGGTTGGTGGAGCTTGATGGTTCGGGATGATTGGAGGAGCTTGATGGTTCAGGATGATTGGAGGGAGCGTGACTGTTCGGGATGATTGGAGGAGCTTGATGGTTCGGGATGATTGGAGGAGCTTGATGGTTCGGGATGATTGGAGGAGCTTGATGGTTCGGGATGATTGGAGGAGCTTGATGGTTCGGGATGATTGGAGGAGCTTGATGGTTCGGGATGGTTGGAGGAGCTTGATGGTTCGGGATGGTTGGAAGAGCTTGATGGTTCGGGATGGTTGGAGGAGCTTGATGGTTCGGGATGGTTGGAGGAGCTTGATGGTTCGGGATGATTGGAGGAGCTTGATGGTTCGGGATGGTTGGAGGAGCTTGATGGTTTGGGATGATTGGAGGAGCTTGATGGTTCGGGATGATTGGAGGAGCTTGATGGTTCGGGATGGTTGGAGATGGTTCGGGATGATTGGAGGAGCTTGATGGTTCGGGATGGTTGGAGGAGCTTGATGGTTGGGATGGTTGGAAGAGCTTGATGGTTCGGGATGGTTGGAGGAGCTTGATGGTTCGGGATGGTTGGAGGAGCTTGATGGTTCGGGATGGTTGGAGGAGTCTGATGGTTCACGATGGTTGGTGGAGCTTGATGGTTCAGATGGTTGGTGGAGCTTGATGGTTCAGATGGTTGGTGGAGCTTGATGGTTCGGGATGGTTGGAGGAGTCTGATGGTTCGGGATGGTTGGAGGAGCTTGACGGTTCGGGATGGTTGGAGGAGCTTGATGGTTCGGAATGGTTGGAGGAGTCTGATGGTTCAGGATGGTTGGAGGAGCTTGATGGTTCGGGATGGTTGGAGGAGCTTGATGGTTCGGGATGGTTGGAGGAGCCTGATGGTTTGGGATGGTTGGTGGAGCTTGATGGTTCAGATGGTTGGTGGAGCTTGATGGTTCGGGATGGTTGGAGGAGCTTGATAGTTTGGGATGGTTGGAGGAGCTTGATGGTTCGGAATGGTTGGAGGAGTCTGATGGTTCAGGATGGTTGGAGGAGCTTGATGGTTCGGGATGGTTGGAGGAGCTTGATGGTTCGGGATGGTTGGAGGAGCTTGATGGTTCGGGATGGTTGGAGGAGCTTGATGGTTCGGGATGGTTGGAGGAGCTTGATGGTTCGGGATGGTTGGAGGAGTCTGATGGTTCACGATGGTTGGTGGAGCTTGATGGTTCAGATGGTTGGTGGAGCTTGATGGTTCGGGATGGTTGGAGGAGTCTGATGGTTTGGGATGGTTGGAGGAGCTTGATGGTTCGGGATGGTTGGAGGAGCTTGATGGTTCGGGATGGTTGGAGGAGCTTGATGGTTCGGGATGGTTGGAGGAGTCTGATGGTCCGGGATGGTTGGAGGAGTCTGATGGTTCGGGATGGTTGGAGGAGCTTGATGGTTCGGGATGGTTGGAGGAGCTTGATGGTTCGGGATGGTTGGAGGAGTCTGATGGTTCACGATGGTTGGTGGAGCTTGATGGTTCAGATGGTTGGTGGAGCTTGATGGTTCAGATGGTTGGTGGAGCTTGATGGTTCGGGATGGTTGGAGGAGCTTGACGGTTCGGGATGGTTGGAGGAGCTTGATGGTTCGGGATGGTTGGAGGAGCTTGATGGTTCGGGATGGTTGGAGGAGTCTGATGGTCCGGGATGGTTGGAGGAGCTTGATGGTTCGGGATGGTTGGAGGAGCTTGATGGTTTGGGATGATTGGAGGAGCTTGATGGTTCGGGATGATTGGAGGAGCTTGATGGTTCGGGATGGTTGGAGGAGCTTGATGGTTCGGGATGATTGGAGGAGCTTGATGGTTCGGGATGATTGGAGGAGCTTGATGGTTCGGGATGGTTGGAGGAGCTTGATGGTTCGGGATGGTTGGAAGAGCTTGATGGTTCGGGATGGTTGGAGGAGCTTGATGGTTCGGGATGGTTGGAGGAGCTTGATGGTTCAGGATGGTTGGAGGAGCTTGATGGTTCAGGATGGTTGGAGGAGCCTGATGGTTTGGGATGGTTGGTGGAGCTTGATGGTTCAGATGGTTGGTGGAGCTTTATGGTTCGGGATGGTTGGAGGAGCTTGATAGTTTGGGATGGTTGGAGGAGCTTGATGGTTCGGAATGGTTGGAGGAGTCTGATGGTTCAGGATGGTTGGAGGAGCTTGATGGTTCGGGATGGTTGGAGGAGCTTGATGGTTCGGGATGGTTGGAGGAGCTTGATGGTTCGGGATGGTTGGAGGAGCTTGATGGTTCGGGATGGTTGGAGGAGTCTGATGGTTCACGATGGTTGGTGGAGCTTGATGGTTCAGATGGTTGGTGGAGCTTGATGGTTCGGGATGGTTGGAGGAGTCTGATGGTTCGGGATGGTTGGAGGAGCTTGATGGTTCGGGATGGTTGGAGGAGCTTGATGGTTCGGGATGGTTGGAGGAGCTTGATGGTTCGGGATGGTTGGAGGAGTCTGATGGTCCGGGATGGTTGGAGGAGTCTGATGGTTCGGGATGGTTGGAGGAGCTTGATGGTTCGGGATGGTTGGAGGAGCTTGATGGTTCGGGATGGTTGGAGGAGCTTGATGGTTCGGGATGGTTGGAGGAGCTTGATGGTTCGGGATGGTTGGAGGAGCTTGATGGTTCGGGATGGTTGGAGGAGCTTGATGGTTCAGGATGGTTGGAGGAGCTTGATGGTTCAGGATGGTTGGAGGAGCCTGATGGTTTGGGATGGTTGGTGGAGCTTGATGGTTCAGATGGTTGGTGGAGCTTTATGGTTCGGGATGGTTGGAGGAGCTTGATAGTTTGGGATGGTTGGAGGAGCTTGATGGTTCGGAATGGTTGGAGGAGTCTGATGGTTCAGGATGGTTGGAGGAGCTTGATGGTTCGGGATGGTTGGAGGAGCTTGATGGTTCGGGATGGTTGGAGGAGCTTGATGGTTCGGGATGGTTGGAGGAGCTTGATGGTTCGGGATGGTTGGAGGAGTCTGATGGTTCACGATGGTTGGTGGAGCTTGATGGTTCAGATGGTTGGTGGAGCTTGATGGTTCGGGATGGTTGGAGGAGTCTGATGGTTCGGGATGGTTGGAGGAGTCTGATGGTTCGGGATGGTTGGAGGAGCTTGATGGTTCGGGATGGTTGGAGGAGCTTGATGGTTCGGGATGGTTGGAGGAGTCTGATGGTCCGGGATGGTTGGAGGAGTCTGATGGTTCGGGATGGTTGGAGGAGCTTGATGGTTCGGGATGGTTGGAGGAGCTTGATGGTTCGGGATGGTTGGAGGAGCTTGATGGTTCGGGATGGTTGGAGGAGTCTGATGGTTCAGGATGGTTGGTGGAGCTTGATGGTTCAGATGGTTGGTGGAGCTTGATGGTTCGGGATGGTTGGAGGAGTCTGATGGTTCGGGATGGTTGGAGGAGCTTGATGGTTCGGGATGGTTGGAGGAGCTTGATGGTTCGGGATGGTTGGAGGAGCTTGATGGTTCGGGATGGTTGGTGGAGCTTGATGGTTCAGGATGGTTGGAGGAGCTTGAGGGTTCTTATGGTTGGTGGACCTTAATGGTTCGGGAGGATATTTGCTTGGTCGTCACAGGATAGGGAAGGGGAGATGAAGACTGAGTTTTGGGGTGGGAGTACTGGTGGTCTCTGCTTCTCGGTGCAGAGTTCATCCTCAAAAAGGAAGGTTCAGGACTCCCCAAGACGTCTGTGAACAAAACAGCATGAACATGTCAGAGGGTTTGGTGGTTGGAATGATCATAGCTCTAATGGCCTGAGAGTCCAGGGACCAGGGGACAGATGATGTGGATGGGAAACGTCTTAGTTGAGATGGGAACTGAGGTGACGCGGAAGGAGGTAATGAAGTCCTCTTACTGCATTTGGTGGTGAAGATGGGGCAATCTTGAGCTTGGATGTTGTAGTTTGAAGAATTACTTAGGAAGAATGGTTCTTGTATAGCATTGTTCACATGTGGAAAAGGAAGTCTATAGTGGTTGTATGATAGCTTCTAGTCATGATCTTGAAGTCGCAGAGGCAGCCATAACTTGTGTAGAGGGTCTTATGGTTGATTGCGGACAGGATCAGATTGACTTTGAAGTTAAGTTGGAGTCAGATTGAAGTTAAGAAGCAATTCTGTTGACACTGAAAGCTAGCATAAGAAAGGAAAACTCCCTCCTAGGAATGGGCACCGCTGGGCCAGCAGAGGGAGCTGTTGAGGCTGTGTCAGATGCTGGGTCGTCATCTTTGTTCGGGTGCGTAAGAGAAAGGGGGGAGATAGTGGAGAGGGATACCTGTGTTTAGTTAAAAAGAGAGAGTGGGGAGAGGGAGAGAGTGTGGCCTGCTGGCAGGGGGAGCCGTCCTGCTGGAACCTGCTGGGCCGTCAGGGGGAGCCGTCCTGCTGGAACCTGCTGGGCCGTCAGGGGGAGCCGTCCTGCTGGAACCTGCTGGGCCGTCAGGGGGAGCCGTCCTGCTGGAACCTGCTGGGCCGTCAGGGGGAGCCGTCCTGCTGGAACCTGCTGGGCCGTCAGGGGGAGCCGTCCTGCTGGAACCTGCTGGGCCGTCAGGGGGAGCCGTCCTGCTGGAACCTGCTGGGCCGTCAGGGGGAGCTGTAGCCGCAGGGACGTGAAAGCGGAAGGCTTCGTTGATTCCAGGTCATAGTCTGTGGAAGCTGTGTGAGAATCCAGGTCTGGAGCTGGTTTGGACCTAGTTTATGGTGGTGGAATACGGCAGTGGAGGCCGCAAGGGATGTCATCATGGTGGACCTTGGGAGCATGGTATTATCAGTTGGTGGGCAACATGGGTGGAGGTGGATGTGGTTGTAGCCCCAGGGAGGAGTGGCAGCTTTAGGCGACCAACCGAAGTACTGTATTTTAGTGGAAGAAAAGTGAGAAGGGAGCAAGATAAGAGAGAAATGAATCATGGCAGGATGGATCTCCATGCCATTACATGGCGATAGGCATTCCTAGATTGTGAGAGTCTAAATAGTATGGTGGCCAATAAAAGGTTATCGTTAGCATGATGCAACATCTGTGTTTACAATCAGATCAGGTCTTCTCCCGCTAATTTGGCAGAAATCAAATCAAATCAAATCCAATCAAATTTTATTTGTCACATACACATGGTTAGCAGATGATAATGCGAGTGTAGCGAAATGCTTGTGCTTCTAGTTCCGACAATGCAGTAATAACCGACAAGTAATCTAACTAACAATTCCAAAACTACTGTCTTATACACAGTGTAAGGGGATAAAGAATATGTACATAAAGATATATGAATGAGTGATGGTACAGAGCAGCATAGGCAAGATACAGTAGATGGTATCGAGTACAGTATATACATATGAGATGAGTATGTAAACAAAGTGGCATAGTTAAAGTGGCTAGTGATACATGTATTACGTAAGGATGCAGTAGATGATATAGAGTACAGTATATACGTATGCATATGAGATGAATAATGTAGGGTATGTAACATTATATTAGGGAGCATTGTTTAAAGTGGCTAGTGATATATTTTACATCATTTCCCATCAATTCCCATTATTAAAGTGGCTGGAGTTGAGTCAGTGTCAGTGTGTTGGCAGCCGCCACTCAATGTTAATGGTGGGCTGCCTGCCTATGTGTGACCTGTCCATATGTGGACTATGGCAAGGTGGAGAGGACAACAACCCGAAGACAGCAACGGATTGAACATAAAAATAAATCAAGGCTCTCCAACCTAGGTCCCAGAGAGCTACCGTCCTGTAAGTTTTCGCACCAACCCTAATCTAGCACACCTGATTCTAAGAATTAGCTGGTTGGTAATCTGAATCAGGTTAGTTACAGGGATTGAAAACCTGCAGGAGGGTAGCGCTTCAGGAACAGGGTTGGAGAGCCCAGCTCTGAAGCATGAAACACCAAGAACCAACTGATTTCAACAGCGAGGTAAAGAGGCGAACGGCGTAGTAAAGGTTTGTGAGCGAGACACAACGGGATCAGGTGTTTTGACAGAAAACATTACAATAACAGGGACTGGATTGGGTGAGTAGATACACAACCAATGATTGGTGAAGGGGGGAGTAGAAAATGCTTTGATAAGCAGGAGGGGAGGTGTTGTAAATGGTTTGATAAGCAGGAGGAGAGGTGTTGTAAATGGTTTGATGAGCAGGAGGGGAGGTGTTGTAAATGGTTTGATTAGCAGGAGGGGAGGTGTTGTAAATGGTTTGATAAGCAGGAGGGGAGGTGTTGTAAATGGTTTGATTAGCAGGAGGGGAGGTGTTGTAAATGGTTTGATAAGCAGGAGGGGAGGTGTTGTAAATGGTTTGATAAGCAGGAGGGGAGGTGTTGTAAATGGTTTGATTAGCAGGAGGGGTGGTGTTGTAAATGGTTTGATTAGCAGGAGGGGAGGTGTTGTAAATGGTTTGATTAGCAGGAGGGGAGGTGTTGTAAATGGTTTGATTAGCAGGAGGGGAGGTGTTGTAAATGGTTTGATAAGCAGGAGGGCGGTGTTGTAAATGGTTTGATAAGCAGGAGGGGAGGTGTTGTAAATGGTTTGATTAGCAGGAGGGGCGGTGTTGTAAATGGTTTGATTAGCAGGAGGGGAGGTGTTGTAAATGGTTTGATTAGCAGGAGGGAGGTGTTGTAAATGGTTTGATTAGCAGGAGGGGAGGTGTTGTAAATGGTTTGATAAGCAGGAGGGGGGTGTTGTAAATGGTTTGATTAGCAGGAGGGGCGGTGTTGTAAATGGTTTGATTAGCAGGAGGGCGGTGTTGTAAATGGTTTGATTAGCAGGAGGGGAGGTGTTGTAAATGGTGTGATTAGCAGGAGGGGAGGTGTTGTAAATGGTTTGATAAGCAGGAGGGATGGTGTTGTAAATGGTTTGATAAGCAGGAGGGGAGATGTTGTAAATGCTTTGATAAGCAGAAGGGGAGGTGTTGTAAATGGTTTGATAAGCAGGAGGGGAGGTGTTGTAAATGGTTTGATTAGCAGGAGGGGAGGTGTTGTAAATGGTTTGATTAGCAGGAGGGGAGGTGTTGTAAATGGTTTGATTAGCAGGAGGGGAGGTGTTGTAAATGGTGTGATTAGCAGGAGGGGAGATGTTGTAAATGGTTTGATAAGCAGGAGGGGGTGTTGTAAATGGTTTGATAAGCAGGAGGGGGGTGTTGTAAATGGTTTGATTAGCAGGAGGGGCGGTGTTGTAAATGGTTTGATTAGCAGGAGGGGAGGTGTTGTAAATGGTTTGATTAGCAGGAGGGGAGGGTGTTGTAAATGGTTTGATTAGCAGGAGGGGAGGTGTTGTAAATGGTTTGATTAGCAGGAGGGGAGGTGTTGTAAATGGTTTGATTAGCAGGAGGGGAGGTGTTGTAAATGGTTTGATAAGCAGGAGGGATGGTGTTGTAAATGTTTTGATAAGCAGGAGGGGAGATGTTGTAAATGCTTTGATAAGCAGAAGGGGAGGTGTTGTAAATGGTTTGATAAGCAGGAGGGGAGGTGTTGTAAATGGTTTGATAAGCAGGAGGGGAGGTGTTGTAAATGGTTTGATAAGCAGGAGGAGAGGTGTTGTAAATGGTTTGATTAGCAGGAGGGGAGGTGTTGTAAATGGTTTGATAAGCAGGAGGGGAGGTGTTGTAAATGGTTTGATAAGCAGAAAGGGAGGTGTTGTAAATGGTTTGATTGTTGAAAGGGTAAGAGACGTAGGTGTGGTCTTTCCTCCAGGTCTTTAGTTGCGTTACACATGACAACACTTCGTTCAAGTTCAGTACATAGCTGTGTGTGCGTCTATTAAACATGTTGTAGCTTGAGGCTTGCAGAGTAAGTATTCCATATATTTCCTCCAGTAGGCTCTGTAGGCTCTGTGTCGTGTGGTTTTCTCAGTGTCTTTCCAGGCCGGTGTGTGTGTGTGTGTGTGTGACGCGGAGCATGGATAATGGCGTTCACAGTTCCGTAACCCAATTGGACATGACGTGTATGGGAATAGACTCTGAGTCTCTCTCTCAGTGTTTCTTCATGTTTCCAACTCAGACATGGCTTCAGCTACGTCTCAGTATCTCAGGGGGACAAGGAGAGGGATCGGACTTCAGATGGGACTGTGATAGGGAAGGTGCGTGCATGCGTGTGCTTTGTGCACACGTCTGTCTGTGTGTGTGTGTGTGTGTGTGTGTGTTACAAACGAGGCCAACTGAAACACAATGCCAACACTAGGCTCGTTCATGGAAGCCATGATATAAAAATGACCGTTCTTATCATGTCACTTACAGTACACAAAGTGAAGAGACTTTACAAGCTACGGAATGCATTCGTGAGGTATGCTTCCACTGGAACAGAATGACACAACAGCCAACTTGAGCTGTAAAAAATGACATCACTCCAAGGGAGAGGGATAGCAAAAGAAAAGAGGGTCACGCCGAGTACAAGTTTTCTAACAAAGGGAGAATCTATAATTCTTGGGAAAGTAAGTACGGTTTCTAAATCGATGAGAGGTCCTCTATGATTACAGCTATTGTGAAATGTCACACAAAAAGATAATCATCGCATCATTTCCCTCCAGACAGACTCATTATCTTGCTCAATTACAACCAATCACACCGAAATGAGAAATGACCTTTGTGTGTGCGCATGCAACTGTAACATTTGAGTTAAATGTCTCATTACCTGACACACAGTTTATGCTGTTTTCAACTCTCTAGAGACAGCAGGAGTGGTAGAGATACTCTTAATGATCGGCTATGAAAAGCCAACTGACATTTACTCCTGAGGTGCTGACTTGCTGCACCCTCGACAACTACTGTGATTATTATTATTTGACCATGCTGGTCATTTATGAACATTTGAACATCTTGGCAATTTTCTGTTATAATCTCCACCCGGCACAGCCGGAAGAGGACTGGCCACCCCACATAGCCTGGTTCCTCTCTAGGTTTCTTCCTAGGTTTTGACCTTTCTAGGGAGTTTTTCCTAGCCACCGTGCTTCTACACCTGCATTGCTTGCTGTTTTGGGGTTTTAGGCTGTGTTTCTGTACAACACTTTGAGATATCAGCTGATGTACGAAGGGCTATATAAATACATCTGATTTGATTTGATTTGATTTGATGTGACACAAGTTAATTCTACAATGACATGAACATTCTCAAGTCCAGTTTCTGATGGACATTTCTGACAAATTCATGGTTACATTACAAACATCTATGAGCCAACCGGCAGATGAATGACAGAATCAATCAATCAACTAACCAATCAGAGGGAAATGACTGTTTGGGTGCCGGTCCGTTTTGGCCATATCTTTTACCTTCTCTGGCAAGAAGTGTTGTTGAGAACAGAAACAGTCAGTTTCAGTGTGACAACATGTTAACATCGGTTTGAAATAATCTGGTTGTTGACGCGTCGGAGGCACAGAAGGATCCTATCTCTAGCAAGAGTATGTCAATGGATGCTTTCGACTTTAGTCTAGTGCACTTCTGCTGTTGACATTCTTCATGCGAAAAACAACAACATATTAAGTGTAAGGCTTTTAGTGGCACTGAAACCATAATGTCAATCCATGTTCAGCATGAGGGGTGTGGTCGGTTTCTAATTCTACTTTGATCCACAGGTCTGAAATGTCTCCTTATTCCCTATGCAATGCACTTCTTTTAGCCAGAACCATTACAAGACCGGTCACTATGAGGGTTTGGCAAATAATAGTGTATATATAAGCAATAGGAAGCCATTTAGGACTCAACCGTTAGTTGGCTTTCTTCTTCTGCTGCTCCTGGAAGAAGTCATTGCAGGCTACGGTCAGGTTACGGTCAGGCTATGGTCAGGCTACGGTCAGGGTACGGTCAGGCTACGGTCAGGTTACGGTCAGGCTACGGTCAGGGTACGGTCAGGCTACGGTCAGGCTACGGTCAGGCTACGGTCAGGTTACGGTCAGGCTACGGTCAGGTTACGGTCAGGCTATGGTCAGGCTACGGTCAGGCTACGGTCAGGTTACGGTCAGGCTACGGTCAGGGTACGGTCAGGCTACGGTCAGGCTACGGTCAGGTTACGGTCAGGCTACAGTCAGGTTACGGTCAGGCTAGTCAGGCTACGGTCAGGTTACGGTCAGGCTACGGTCAGGCTACGGTCAGGGTACGGTCAGGGTACGGTCAGGCTACGGTCAGGCTACGGTCAGGCTACGGTCAGGTTACGGTCAGGCTAGTCAGGCTACGGTCAGGCTACGGTCAGGCTACGGTCAGGCTACGGTCAGGCTACGGTCAGGGTCGCCACCAGAACCACATACTCATTGAAGACCACCTCGTTGTCTTTGTTGGAGTCCAGAACATTCATGATCTTCTCCAGTAGCATGGGGTCTTTCTGAGAAATGGAAATGATAAGAAAGAACAATGAATCAATCTATCAAAGATCTATCCACCAATCAATATTTTCAAACCCTGATTAAGTACATTTGATCATTTCAGGGATGGAGCTGGGAGAATGGAACCGCGCTCAAATTCATAGGCACAGCTATTATGGGTTGAAAGTCAATGAGATCAACATCGTTTTGGGTCTATAAATGAAACAACCATTGAACAGCTGCAAATCTTCCAGACTGTAACTCCGGTGTTCTGTTCCTCTGGGGTTATTCCAGTTGACGTCAGGACACGCACAGGTCTCTGATTTACTCTACTCATCCACACAGCACTACCAGGAAATGGACTGTCCTGAATCCTGATAGGTCTGATGTCGCCTATTGACCGGTCTGGATTCAGCTGCCTGGCCAATAAATAAGTTCCCTCGGGACAACAGACTGCAATTAGGCCCTGTGTCAATCTCCCAGCCTGAGATCTGAGATGGAGATCTGAGGAGAGACGCCTCAGGCTCTGAGTCATTGGATTCATGGTGCTGAAGCCCCATCCAGGATATTAGACCACCTAAGGCACTGACTGGGCACAGCACAGCACCTCACCACACAGCCAATGTCCACTGGAAGCTAGTGTGTCAGTGGCAATAATCAATGACACATGAGCTGAGACCTATCAGAGGTGTGTGTGTGTGTGTGTGTGTGTGTGTGTGTGTGTGTGTGTGTGTGTGTGTGTGTGTGTGTGTGTGTGTGTGTGTGTGTGTGTGTGTGTGTGTGTGTGTGTGTGTGTGTGTGTGTGTGTGTGTGTGTGTGTGTGTGTGTGTGTGTGTGTGCCCGTGTGTGTGAGATGGTGACCGTTGGATGGCTTCTTTCAGTCAAGCCAAGCCAGTCTGGGATACAGAGCCCTGTGGTGACTTCAGGCTGTGGTGATACGGAGCTAATGGAGGTATGTAACACACACAAACACACACACACAAACACACAGCTCAGGGGGCCATATCCTGATTTGATAGTTTGACTGGATATGTGCAAATCTTCATTGACATATAGTTGAAAAGTTACTATTTGGCCCAAGGTAACAACGTTGTATCTAATTCAACAGTAAGGCGTATCTATCGCCTCAGCATACAGTGTGATTGACGAATGACAGAATTATTCAGTGATAGGTTATGAATTTTAAATGTTTTAATCACTAATTAGCTCAATGTTGACCCTAGGAAATGAAGCTACAGTATGAGTCTGCATCCCACATGGCCACATATTCACTACATAGTGCATTACTTGTGACAAGGAGTATATCGGGAATAGGATTACTTTTGACAAGTAGTTTATAGGGACTAGGATTACTTTTGATAAGTAGTTTATAGGGACTAGGATTACTTTTGACAAGTACTTTATAGGGACTAGGATTACTTTTGACAAGTACTTTATAGGGACTAGAAATACTTTTGACAGGTAGTTTATAGGGACTAGGATTACCTTTGTGACGCGTCCTAAATGTGTGCAAGACTGGTACCAGGACACCGTCTCTATACCTGTCAGAGGTATGTCAGTGGATGGATATTAGTGACATCAGAAGGGAGTAGTCTAAATCTAGATTTGGAGGTGATGTGGGCCACTGCTGATGATGCGTAGACACCTGAGGCTTCCTTCCATCAGAGTGAGGGTGGAGAAAACCCGAGGGAATAGAGGGGGAGAGGAAAAGAGATTTGTCTCTTCAACCCGTCTCACAGAGGGCAGTGGAGAGTAACAAAATAATGGTGTTAAACTCAATTTAACCAGATCTCAAAACTTCACAGCAAGGAAACTAATCCAGCATAATGTAGAAGGAGAATATCAAATAATTGCCCTTTGCATTAGTGTTTCTTTCTTGCTTTCCTTTTTGGACAAGTGGATAACTGTACCATCCTCTTAATCAACTGGGTTCTCGTTGCATTCTGTAGATGTAAGACTAGGATCTTAATACAGTTTTCTACAACAGGAAAAGGTTCCTGCAGCAACAGAAAATGTGAATTATTATGTGGATTGTAATTCACGGATACATTTTGTAGGGGTTGATTCATTTTTCATGAGGGCAACTCAAGTCTGACATTTTAAAGTGGAAATGACTAACTTTAGAAACCTTTTTAAACCTTGAATACACTACAAGTTTGCATTTCCTGCAGTGCAGGAAAATTCTCGGAGACAAAAGAGTGATCAAATTGTAGCCACTGAGGTATATTGAAGAACAGAAAAGCGAAATTGCCACTCTTCACATCTTTGAGAATCATGTAAATTGTGTGTTGTAGGCCTAGGTCTATAATTAGAACAAGATTAACATAACAGACAACATGAATTTGTACAACAGCAAGTTGAGCGAGTGTGTTTTTTTAAAAACACTGGACATTTGCAAATTCAATACGCACTTAGTTGTCTTGTTCATCTTTCAAGTCTCAATGGGTAATCAAGTAGGATTAAGAAGCCTCCGGAACATATCCACAAGTCCGCATAATCCTCACTGTTGATCACCATGAAATCAACGGAAGGAAAGAAAACAAGTTGAAAAGGTCACGCTCCACTAAACCAAAGCATTTCCAATACTGAACGTGTTGTCGACGACAGCCAGACGTGATGTGCTGCTACGATTTCATCGAAACACGTGGGTTCCACAACTCCAACTGTCACAAGGATGTCTCTAACTCAAGACGAGGCATTACTTGAGGTTCAGCGCACAGCTAATGTGCTACATCTATTCAAAAACATGTCACCGTTCGAGGAGGAGAGGGCAAGACCTTGTGACAGGTTTTACTACGCGGTGCCAAGTAAACACAGCTTAACACGAATAGAACTTATACACTCGTTTTTCTTTTTCCTTTACAGTTTCCCCAAAAACAACAGCGGAATAAGTGTCTTAAGAGGTCAAACATGTTTCCCCCAGGCCCGTTCACGAACAGACCCTCCGAAATATACCGATTGTGGGCCTTTCAACTGTTGTACCTGGCCAAGTGAAGAGAATATCCAAATACTGTAAAACTACGTTGAAAATGATAAATGATGGATTTTAGACATCTTCTTCACCGTGTGGAAGACGGGGAGTTCACTGTTCAATAGTTGTTTCAGCTCTCCCTTGTTGAGCTTGTGTTCGTCTCCGCTCCCGGAGTAGTATTCGTCTCCGTTGCTCCCGGAGTAGTATTCGTCTCTGTTGCTCCCGGAGTAGTATTCGTCTCCGTTGCTCCCGGAGTAGTATTCGTCTCCGTTGCTCCCGGAGTAGTATTCGTCTCCGTTGCTCCCGGAGTAGTATTCGTCTCCGTTGGTCCCGGAGTAGTATTTGTCTCCGTTGCTCCCGGAGTAGTATTCGTCTCCGTTGCTCCCGGAGTAGTATTCGTCTCCGTTGCTCCCGGAGTAGTATTCGTCTCCGTTGCTCCCGGAGTAGTATTCGTCTCCGTTGCTCCCGGAGTAGTATTCGTCTCCGTTGCTCCCGGAGTAGTATTCGTCTCCGTTGCTCCCGGAGTAGTATTCGTCTCTGTTGCTCCCGGAGTAGTATTCGTCTCCGTTGCTCCCGGAGTAGTGTTCGTCTCCGTTGCTCCCGGAGTAGTGTTCGTCTCCGTTGCTCCCGGAGTAGTGTTCGTCTCCGTTGCTCCCGGAGTAGTATTTGTCTCTGTTGCTCCCGGAGTAGTATTCGTCTCCGTTGCTCCCGGAGTAGTATTCGTCTCCGTTGCTCCCGGAGTAGTATTTGTCTCCGTTGCTCCCGGAGTAGTATTCGTCTCTGTTGCTCCCGGAGTAGTGTTCGTCTCCGTTGCTCCCGGAGTAGTATTCGTCTCCGTTGCTCCCGGAGTAGTATTCGTCTCCGTTGCTCCCGGAGTAGTGTTCGTCTCCGTTGCTCCCGGAGTAGTATTCGTCTCCGTTGCTCCCGGAGTAGTATTCGTCTCTGTTACTCCCGGAGTAGTGTTCGTCTCCGTTGCTCCCGGAGTAGTATTCATCTCCGTTGCTCCCGGAGTAGTATTCGTCTCCGTTGCTCCCGGAGTAGTATTCGTCTCTGTTGCTCCCGGAGTAGTATTCGTCTCCGTTGCTCCCGGAGTAGTGTTCGTCTCCGTTGCTCCCGGAGTAGTATTCGTCTCCGTTGCTCCCGGAGTAGTATTTGTCTCCGTTGCTCCCGGAGTAGTATTCGTCTCCGTTGCTCCCGGAGTAGTATTCGTCTCCGTTGCTCCCGGAGTAGTATTCGTCTCCGTTGCTCCCGGAGTAGTATTCGTCTCCGTTGCTCCCGGAGTAGTATTCGTCTCTGTTACTCCCGGAGTAGTGTTCGTCTCCGTTGCTCCCGGAGTAGTATTCGTCTCCGTTGCTCCCGGAGTAGTATTCGTCTCCGTTGCTCCCGGAGTAGTATTTGTCTCCGTTGCTCCCGGAGTAGTATTCGTCTCCGTTGCTCCCGGAGTAGTATTCGTCTCCGTTGCTCCCGGAGTAGTATTCGTCTCCGTTGCTCCCGGAGTAGTATTCGTCTCCGTTGCTCCCGGAGTAGTGTTCGTCTCCGTTGCTCCCGGAGTAGTATTCGTCTCCGTTGCTCCCGGAGTAGTATTCGTCTCCGTTGCTCCCGGAGTAGTATTCGTCTCCGTTGCTCCCGGAGTAGTATTCGTCTCCGTTGCTCCCGGAGTAGTATTCGTCTCCGTTGCTCCCGGAGTAGTATTCGTCTCCGTTGCTCCCAGAGTAGTTGTCGAAATCTGTTCTACTGTAAGCAGCACCTTCAAGTCGGCTTGGCATGATGTTGATAAGTAGTACATGAAAGTATTTTTTACTTAAGTTCTTTACACCACTGTAAATACTCTATATATGATGGTGTATATAGATAGTATAGACAGTATATGAATAGAAAAAGGTGTGTACAGCATTAGTTACATAGGATGAGCATTGACTAGACTACAGTATTTACACTGAGTGTACAAAACATTAGGAACACCTTCATAATATTGAGTTGCACCCTTTTTGCCCTCAGAACAGCCTCAATTCGTCGGGGCATGGGACTCTTCAAGGTGTCCAACTCGTTCCACAGGGATACTGGCCCGTGTTGACTCCAATGCTTCCCACAGTTGTGTCAAGTTGGCTGGATGTCCTTTGGGAAGTGGACCATTCTTGATACACACAGGAAACTGTTGAGCGTGAAAGTTCTTGACACAATCAAACCGTTGTGCCAGGCACCTACTATCATACCAACCTTTTTTCAAAGGCACTTAAATATCTTGTCTGGCCCATTCACCCTCTGAATGGCACACATACTGTATATAATCCATGTCTGAATTGTCTCAAGGCTTTAACATCCTTCTTTTACCTGTCTCCTCCCCTTCATCTACACTGATTGAAGTTAATTCAACAAATGTCATCAATAAGGGATCAGAGCTTTCACCTGGAGTCCCCTGGCCAGTCTATGTCACGGAAAGAGTTTTGTACACTCAGCGTACATATGAAGTGGGTAAGACAGTATGTAAACATTATTAAAGTGACCAGTGTTCAATGACTATGTATATAGGGCAGCAACCTCTAAGGTGCAGGGTAGAGTATCAGCTAGTAACAATGACTATGTATATAGGGCAGCAGTCTCTAAGGTTCAGGGTAGAGTACCAGCTAGTAACAATGACTATGTATATAGGGCAGCAACCTCTAAGGTGCAGGGTAGAGTACCAGCTAGTAACAATGGCTATGTATATAGGGCAGCAGTCTCTAAGGTTCAGGGTAGAGTACCGGCTAGTAACAATGGCTATGTATATAGGGCAGCAGTCTCTAAGGTTCAGGGTAGAGTACCGGCTAGTAACAATGGCTATGTATATAGGGCAGCAGTCTCTAAGGTTCAGGGTAGAGTACCAGCTAGTAACAATGACTATGTATATAGGGCAGCAGTCTCTAAGGTTCAGGGTAGAGTACCGGCTAGTAACAATGGCTATGTATATAGGGCAGCAGTCTCTAAGGTTCAGGGTAGAGTACCAGCTAGTAACAATGGCTATGTATATAGGGCAGCAGTCTCTAAGGTTCAGGGTAGAGTACCAGCTAGTAACAATGGCTATGTATATAGGGCAGCAGTCTCTAAGGTTCAGGGTAGAGTACCGGCTAGTAACAATGACTATGTATATAGGGCAGCAGTCTCTAAGGTTCAGGGTAGAGTACCAGCTAGTAACAATGGCTATGTATATAGGGCAGCAGTCTCTAAGGTTCAGGGTAGAGTACCAGCTAGTAACAATGGCTATGTATATAGGGCAGCAACCTCTAAGGTGCAGGGTAGAGTACCGGCTAGTAACAATGACTATGTATATAGGGCAGCAGTCTCTAAGGTTCAGGGTAGAGTACCGGCTAGTAACAATGACTATGTATATAGGGCAGCAACCTCTAAGGTGCAGGGTAGAGTACCAGCTAGTAACAATGGCTATGTATATAGGGCAGCAGTCTCTAAGGTTCAGGGTAGAGTACCGGCTAGTAACAATGGCTATGTATATAGGGCAGCAGTCTCTAAGGTTCAGGGTAGAGTACCGGCTAGTAACAATGGCTATGTATATAGGGCAGCAGTCTCTAAGGTTCAGGGTAGAGTACCAGCTAGTAACAATGACTATGTATATAGGGCAGCAGTCTCTAAGGTTCAGGGTAGAGTACCGGCTAGTAACAATGGCTATGTATATAGGGCAGCAGTCTCTAAGGTTCAGGGTAGAGTACCAGCTAGTAACAATGGCTATGTATATAGGGCAGCAGTCTCTAAGGTTCAGGGTAGAGTACCAGCTAGTAACAATGGCTATGTATATAGGGCAGCAGTCTCTAAGGTTCAGGGTAGAGTACCGGCTAGTAACAATGGCTATGTATATAGGGCAGCAGTCTCTAAGGTTCAGGGTAGAGTACCAGCTAGTAACAATGGCTATGTATATAGGGCAGCAGTCTCTAAGGTTCAGGGTAGAGTACCAGCTAGTAACAATGGCTATGTATATAGGGCAGCAGCCTCTAAGGTTCAGGGTAGAGTACCAGCTAGTAACAATGACTATGTATATAGGGCAGCAGTCTCTAAGGTTCAGGGTAGAGTACCAGCTAGTAACAATGGCTATGTATATAGGGCAGCAGTCTCTAAGGTTCAGGGTAGAGTACCAGCTAGTAACAATGGCTATGTATATAGGGCAGCAACCTCTAAGGTGCAGGGTAGAGTACCGGCTAGTAACAATGACTATGTATATAGGGCAGCAGTCTCTAAGGTTCAGGGTAGAGTACCGGCTAGTAACAATGGCTATGTATATAGGGCAGCAGTCTCTAAGGTTCAGGGTAGAGTACCGGCTAGTAACAATGACTATGTATATAGGGCAGCAGTCTCTAAGGTTCAGAGTAGAGTACCAGCTAGTAACAATGGCTATGTATATAGGGCAGCAGTCTCTAAGGTTCAGGGTAGAGTACCAGCTAGTAACAATGGCTATGTATATAGGGCAGCAGTCTCTAAGGTTCAGGGTAGAGTACCAGCTAGTAACAATGGCTATGTATATAGGGCAGCAGTCTCTAAGGTTCAGGGTAGAGTACCAGCTAGTAACAATGACTATGTATATAGGGCAGCAGTCTCTAAGGTTCAGGGTAGAGTACCAGCTAGTAACAATGGCTATGTATATAGGGCAGCAGTCTCTAAGGTTCAGGGTAGAGTACCAGCTAGTAACAATGGCTATGTATATAGGGCAGCAACCTCTAAGGTGCAGGGTAGAGTACAGGCTAGTAACAATGACTATGTATATAGGGCAGCAGTCTCTAAGGTTCAGGGTAGAGTACCGGCTAGTAACAATGGCTATGTATATAGGGCAGCAGTCTCTAAGGTTCAGGGTAGAGTACCGGCTAGTAACAATGACTATGTATATAGGGCAGCAGTCTCTAAGGTTCAGAGTAGAGTACCAGCTAGTAACAATGGCTATGTATATAGGGCAGCAGTCTCTAAGGTTCAGGGTAGAGTACCAGCTAGTAACAATGGCTATGTATATAGGGCAGCAGTCTCTAAGGTTCAGGGTAGAGTACCAGCTAGTAACAATGACTATGTATATAGGGCAGCAGTCTCTAAGGTTCAGGGTAGAGTACCGGCTAGTAACAATGACTATGTATATAGGGCAGCAGTCTCTAAGGTTCAGGGTAGAGTACCAGCTAGTAACAATGACTATGTATATAGGGCAGCAGTCTCTAAGGTTCAGGGTAGAGTACCAGCTAGTAACAATGACTAAGTTCAGGGCAGGGTACTGGGTGGAGGCTGGCTGGTGGTGACTATTTAACAGTCTCTCTGTCCCAGCTTTGATGCACCTGTACTGTCTCCTCCTTCTAGATGTTAGCGGGGTGAACAGGCCATGACTCGGGTGGCTGAGGTCCTTGATGGTCTTCTTGGCCTCCCTCTGACACCGGCTGCTGTAGATGCCCAGTGTGCTCCCGGTGATGCGCTGGGCTGCCTGCACCGCCCTGCAGATGCGGACGGGGGAAATTACCGTACCAGGACGTGATACAGCCCGACAGGATGCGCTTTGTGAGGGTCTTTTGTTATTTATTTTATCTAACTAGGCAAGTCAGTTGAGAACAAATTCTTATTTGAACAAAATCTTAGGGGCCAAGCCGAATTTCTTCAGCCTCCTGTGATTCCGATTTGGAATTCCAAAGTACCCAGTTGGAAGTAGGGAGAAGCACATTTTATGTTTTGTAATAGTGTTGAAAAAAAGCAGTGATGACAGTGCTGAATAAAATTTTTAGACATGAACTCACTCATAAAAACAGCAGCTCTTTGCTGTATTCTTTGACAATCTCTGGTCAAGGTTTTAAAAGTTATGAAATCTCACATAGGTTAATATCAAACTTTGCTGGGGTTGTGGAAGCTGTAGGCACGGTTATTTGAGCTATCCGATTGGCCAGCGTAGTAGGTGCAAGCGTAGTAGGTGCACTCGATTTAGCCTCAGATCTCCCGGTCTGCTGAAGAGGTTCAAAACGGGAACGCTTTGCCTACCCGTAGCGCAGGGCTTCTGATTCAAGTGCACCTACCGCCAACAGCACCAAAACGGGCTAAGCACACACCCTTGTGGGGCCCCCATGTTGAGGATCAGCGGTGTTGTTTCCTACCTTCACCAGCTGGGGTCGGCCCGTCAGGAAGTTCAGGACCCAGTTGCACAGGGCGGGGTTCAGATCCAGGGCTCCAAGCTAAGGATGAGCTTGGATGTGAAGGCTGAGCTGAAGTCGATGAGTAGCATTCTTACATAGGTATTCCTCTTGTCCAGATGGGATAGGGCAGTGTGCAGTGCGATGGCGATTGCGTCATCCATTCGCACTTTCAGTTTTGTGCAAATGCTTCCATCTATCTACGGATTTTTGGAGAAGTTCTAATCGTCACAGTGGGAACAACATCCTCTATGCACTTCCTGATGTACTCATCCACCTAGACAGTGTATACATCAATTCTCTAAGATGTCATAATTAAAGGATATATGTAAACCTAACCAAATTACTCTCGCATTGGATCGAGACGAATGAGTCGCCGCCACAATTTAAATGAAGGAGAATTAGATTACATACGGTTTTGTTGTTGTTGGATTTTTGTAATTAAGATGTCTTTCGAACAGCTAACGGCAAGGTAACAGTTTAGAGTAACATCACTTCACATTGAATTTGATTTCCTAACAATATGCTCCGCACCTCAACCTCAACTTCAGATGCAGTTTCAGGTGTTCATGAAGACCTATGTATTAGGGAGATTTTCCGTTGCAGCCCTCAGAAGGGAGTTTATGTCCACAAAACGAAAAAGTTTTAGAATCAACATTCCAATAAAGTATGTGTAAAACTTCAGAAACTACCATCTCTGTTCCAGAGCAGAACCGCCTTTCTTCCAATGATACTTGACTGCCCTCTAGCGGTCTCAGGGAGTCTGTGCAGTCAACATGTGTTTCATGATGCTTTAATGTTCCATGAGGATCGCAAAACACTGGATCAGAATTCATTGCCTTATTTGGTTCATTTAAGATAACATAATGATATAAAGCCTCCTTTGAGTTAGAGATTTGGTTTACTTGAGCTCCACCATAGAAACCATCTCTGTGGTCCGCTCCACTTGCCTCTATTCACTTCTAACCATCAGACCTTATTCCAACCAGCATGATGCAAGACGAACCAACACAAAAACACAAGTGTAATTCAACATGAATAATG
Source organism: Oncorhynchus nerka (assembly GCF_034236695.1). Taxonomy (NCBI): domain Eukaryota; kingdom Metazoa; phylum Chordata; class Actinopteri; order Salmoniformes; family Salmonidae; genus Oncorhynchus; species Oncorhynchus nerka. The sequence continues at coordinate 9,281,035 of NC_088414.1, read as the reverse complement.
TGGAGCCTTTGAACTCAAAAGTCACTTTTGACAGCTTTCTATGATTTATTACTGTTGACCTCCAACAACAAGTCCATAAGAGAAAGAGAGGAGAGAGAGAGAGGAAGAGAGGAGAGGGAGAGAGGAAGAGAGGAGAGGGAGAGGGAGAGGGGAGGAGAGGGAGAGGAAGAGGAGAGTGAGAGAGAAAGAAAAAACGAAAAAGAGGAAAACATGTATTTTTTTAAAGTTGTTTTTCATTAATAATCAACTGATTTAACCAAAATGATCAAATTTGACAGTTCACCAGTTTCTGCATTAATACATGAGCACCATAGTTTGGCTTTGACCACAGTGTATTGTTTCTCCTCAATGCGAGTAAAGAAAACACACTTGACTTTGTCTTTGTCACTTCGGATCAGCGGGAGGCAGCTCTCTCAGATCTGGGTCAGAAATGTGGGAGGGGAGGGGGAGGGAGGGGGAGGGAGGGGGTGGAGGGGAGGGAGGGGGAGGGAGGGGGGAGGTGGCGCCTCGATCTACATAAGAGGCTAAGATCGACCGACAACCTAATTTGGCACTACGGCACCAGATGATTTGCCTTTTGCAGAAAAACAAACATTACATTACAGCTGGAAGCTTCTTTGCCTTTCTTGTGGAGTCTGTTGCAACCAACCCAGATAATAAATGAATCCTCTGAGACTATTAGACTTTAGTTGGGACACAGTGAGTGCAGGCGGTTTGTTCAGCGGTGTGTCTCTCCCCTGGATGTCTCACCTGACCGTGGCTAATCTGACCCTGGGTCTGGGGCTCCCGGAGCAGTCCGTCCTCCAGCCGGCGTGGGACTACCTCCTGCAGCACCACCAGGCTGAGCTGCGGAGCCCTCTGTTCCCTGTGGTCATCTCTGTCTCTACCTACCTTCTCCTGGTGACCCTCTACACTCTGCTAGACCTCCTGGCCCCCAGCTGGCCAGCCCTCAACAGCTACAAGCTCCACCCAGACAGACCCGTCACCTGGGACAACATCTGGACCACCCTGTATCTCACAGCCTACAACCACCTGGTCTATATCTTTCCTGCTGCTGTGGGCCAGTGGCTGTGGAGGCCTCCTATCCCACTCCCCCGTGACGCACCCACTCTAATGAGCTTCCTCCTGGGCATCCTGGGGTGCATGGTGGTCTTTGACTTCCAGTTCTACCTTTGGCATCTTCTACACCACAGAGTCCCATGGCTGTACCGCACCTTCCACGCTATGCACCACCAGTACCTTCAGCCCTTCAGCCTGGTTACCCAGTACGTGTCCGCCTGGGAGCTGATCAGCTCGGGCTTCTGGACCACTGTGGACCCCCTCCTGCTGCAGTGCCACTGCCTGACCGCTTGGGGCTTCATGGTGTTCACCATCTGTGTGTCCACTGAGGACCACTGTGGCTACGACTTCCCCTGGTCGCTGCACCGCCTGGTGCCCTTCGGCCTGTGGGGCGGACCCCCCAAACACGACGCTCACCACCGGATGCCCGGGACAAACTTTGCCCCGTTCTTCTCCCACTGGGACTGGCTGGGGGGGACTAACATGGTGCCCACCCCCTCCAAAGATAAATATGTTGAGGAAGGTGTGAAAGGGAGGAAGGATAAAGGAGCTTGAGTGTTGCTTTTTTTCTCTCTCCTCCCTCTCCCTTGACCGCTCTTTGTGTGTATTTCATCCAATCTCTCTCCCTCCCTTCCTTACTCTATCTCTTCTGTCTTTCTCTCTGTCCACCTCTCTCTCTCTCTCTCTCTCTCTCTCTCTCTCTCTCTCTCGCTCTCTCTTTCGCTCTCTCTCTCCCCTCTCTCTCTCTCTCTCTTCACCTTTTCCATCTTTCTTTGTGTTCATGAAATGTAATGACTTTACACTGCGCTCTGTAGCTCTCTGTCAGATCTCTGGTTTTGTACGATATTGATTTGTTTGGGATTGCTCTGTGGATTTTTTTCATTGGTTTCCATGGCATTCTCAGGTCAGACTTCCCTGCATTTGAAATGTGTGTGTTTTACTAATACCGCTAAAAATCCATGCTGACTGGAGTTGTATATTTTTGCTAAGTTTTTTGCTATTGAAATTTTCCTATGTTTCTCTGTTTTGAACTCTTTTTGAATAATTTCTTTGGGGGTAAATCCTATGACTGGATAACCTGATATAGCATAACTGTCTGTTGGTAGATGAGAGACATGTAAACATAAGACTGCACAAATGTTTTATAGGTATTTTAATAACTCATATAGTATTTCTGGAAAATGTGTGTTTTGTTGAAAATAACACAGTTGAAGGATTGCAGCACAGCAATTCAAGCAGGGTAACACAAGGGAAATGCGTGCGCGCGCACACACACACACACACACACACACACACACACACACACAAACACACACACAAACCAGAAAGCTGAATGGCAGTCTTTTAGCGGTGTCCAGTGGGCCGCCAGAGCGATGCGTGCGGCCAATACTAATTTATCATCCTCTCTTTCAGACACTGTCTATAATCTCTTTGGCAGAGACCTCTACACTGCCCCTCCCACGACAAAACACCTTCACTGTGATCCATGATCTTCGGCCTGGGGCCTAAACACAAACAGAAACCAAACACAAACTATTTCTCTTTTCAAGCATGTCATTGGCCGAGCATCAAGTATACTTGGTATTCCTAGAGAGTGTGCTTGTGTTCTAATAGATTATTAATATGGGAAACTGCAGGATATTTGTACTGTTGATGATGATTGGAGCAGAGGATCGGTGAAGAGTTAGAGAGCAGAGTGAAATGTCAGCCGTGTTTTAATCAGATTGTCAAACTATTGTTGGGAAAGGGTCTACAATTTTGGAAATATTAAAGAAATACGAATGTTGATTGTCATTTAAAGGTCATCATCCGCTGTGAGATGGAATCCTTATAGTGCTGTAAATGTGCCTACGTTTCCAATTATCATTCGTTCTGTGTGCACTAACCATCGTTCACCCGAAAGGGCCCCCTCTTGGATTTTCATCCCATGAATTGACGACGGCACAGCCGATGTGTGCTCTATCTACACGTTACTAATCCTCGCTTGTGTCACAGTTTTGAAACCCTTTGAACTTAACTTTCATATCGTCGAGAAATTATTTTCTAAAAACAAAAAGGTACAATTACTGTAAACTTTTTTAAACACGATTCCAACAAGGCCGTATGTTACAGCTTGTTTACAGAAGAGAGAGAAGCCAACCTGTTTTAATTAGAAATCTAGTGTCTCCGAACACCCGTGTGTAACAGAAGAAGAATTCCAGTAAAGTGTTGTGACTGAAAAATACTGTTGGCTGCAACTGTGTAAAAACCAGGGGTGCAACTTTTGGGGGGGGGGACGACGACACATAACTAATTTTATAAATGTTTTTATATATTTTTATCCAGTCAGATCCAACGCTCCAAACCATCTCCCCGACCGCTCGGAGGCGTCCGCATGGTCCTAAAGCACACCCTGGCCCCGTTTTGTATCACATTCCAATGATAAAACTGGGGGGGGACAAAAATTCAATTTCAGAATGTGTGTGGAGGGGGGACATGTCCCCAGTGAAAGTTGCGCTCCTGGTAATAACAGAGGACAGTAGGCCAAGTGTATCTTTGTATTTCCATCCATGATATCAAAATTATAGTTGTAACCATGTTTACATTGGTTACAAACAAGCTTATATTTGAGGTTCTGGTGGGGTATGACAGTTGAACTAAGCTCATGATGAGGCACTTATACATTATATTCTTCATGAATCAATGGGTACATATCATTCATTTATGAGTCCCAAGATGGATGTAGCAACTGCTGATTGACCCTAAAAGAGTAGGCTAGCTAGCTTACACTCCTCCTTCAGTACATCTTGGGCTAAGTGTCCGCATGCAGTTTCACAAACAGTCCACCAGAGGTCCCGCTAAGCATAAAGTACTACTTGAGAAGTCATACCCTGGTTAAGAAATGAGAAGTACAGTATGAATTAGACACAGACACACCTGGAATTCCATAAATAGGAAATGGTCAGACAATAATGAATTTTCTAACATGTATAGTTTATTCCTGTAACCTGAAGCAGACCACAGTTACTTCCCCTCATTGGAACATCTGCCCTGAGTGTCAGTCATGAAGTTCAATATTCAACAAATATTTATGTCATGTAATGTGATAGATACGGTTGTATAATTCAACACACACACTGGACATGACATTCAATCACTATGGATCAACCTATGGTGCTACCACAGGCAGAGAGGTCGAGAGAGGTCAAATAGTACTCGTGGTTTAAACATGTCACGACTTGTCACGACGCACCGTGCCTTTCCATGTTGTTATTCATAGAGGGACGGTACTTGGCAAACAGGTTTGGTGTGTCGAGGAGCGGAACTCAAGCGTTGCAACACAAGGTGCCTATTTTAGAAATGCGGCCCTTGAGGGACTGGCTGAAACAGAGACTCGGTGTGCGATCGGGTTAAGCGAAACCACATAGGTGAGTCATAAGTGTTACTGATAGAACTATGTGGTAGTATCTCCCCTGGTCACCTTCAGGACAGGACGGCCCCTTCCTGCCCTCTTCCACAAAGTTTATGATATCAGCGTGATCTGGATGACACAAAAACCTGTCAGTCACCATTTTACTGCCCCCCCACCCCACCCCCTCTCTTTTTTTCGCTCTTTCTTTCTTGTCCCCTACCTTCCCCCTCCCCTCTGTTAAACCACCTGTCATAAAATATCCCTATCTTCTTGTCCCAAACTGTTCCATAACCTGCCAATAAATGGAAATGAATCATTTAATGATCATTGGGAGGATACTGTGTGACTTGTAAAACAATCCGCCCTCTCTCCCCCTCTGGTGATGCAAATCCAGTGGTCTAACATGTAAACAGGAAGGGTTTCAGCACATGGATCATTTGACTGATACACAGAATAACACCCAACCGTCTCCCTGGAGATCTAATGAAAAGGCTGGATTTTCCTGCAGCCCTACCATAACAAACCTGATTTAACAAATCAACGTCCTTAGAGTAATTATATCACAACAGTGGTCAAAATGCTGCTACAACAGAACTGGCTGTATGGGTACTCTCTTTTCTCATGGTGTTTTACAGGTCTTCAGAATCTGCTGGTTGTACTAATTATATAACCGAGTCGTGTAAAGTACTTAAGTTAAAATACTTTAAAGTACTGCATAAGTCGTTTTTGGGGGTTATCTGTACTTTACTTTTACTTCACCACATTCCTAAAGAAAATAAAGTACTTTTTACTCCATACATTTTCTCTGACACCCGAAAGTACTTGTTACATTTTCAATGCTTAGCAGGACAGCAAAATTGTACAATTCACACACGTATCCTGGTCATCTCTACTGCCTCTGATCTGCCTCACTAAACACAAATGCTGTTGGAGTCTGCCCCTGGCTAGCCATAAATGTGCTGTCTGGGTTGCTTAACATAAGGAATTTGAAATGACTTACACTTACTTTTGATACTTAAGTATATTTTAGCAATTACATTTAATTGTGATACTTAAGTGTATTTAAAACCAAATACCTCAACTGTTTCTCAAGCAGTATTTCACCGTGTGACTTTTCTTCTATTAAGGAATCTTTCCTTTTACTCAAGTAGGACAATTGGGTATTTTTTCTACCACTGTACTTACATCCTCTCCCATTCCTGTCATACCTAGCATGTCTCATTGACATGCTACCTTTGTAGAGAGTTGTGTACACGCAATGCTCACTGAGACTTTTACCTGAGTTAGTCTACTGCCATATTCATGCTCTACAATGGACAACCTGGGCTAATCAGTCATCGGCAGACACAGATCTACATAAAAGCCACCTTGTGTTTCAAAGGAAAGGAGGTCTCATTTAGAGTAATAGTGCGTGTGTGTGTGTACCGTACTCCTATGTTACCTCTGTACTAGCCACCCTCACTACTCTCTTCAATCAGGTTTCGTAGGGGCCTCTGTGACTATACTATGTGCATATAATGACAGGCTTTTTAAAAGGGGCCCTGCCTGTTTGTGTGAAGGAAATTTAATCAGGAAGTGCTCCTGTCTGTGGTAGCCTAGTTGTGTGAAGCAGATGTTTTACTTACAGAGAATAGTGGCAATAGGCTGGGGGAAGGTGACACCCCACAGCAATATATCATCTCTGAAAGAACCTGGAGTAATCTATCCTCCCTGAAAACACAATGCTCTGCTCAGGCTCTGCTCTTACAACAAAGCTTGTTGTGTACAGCCTTTCTCTTAACCAAACAATGAATACATCAGAATTGAAATCAATATAAACATTGACTTAATTTCTGATGTATTCATTGGTTGGCGCAGCGAAACGCTTATGTCACTAGCTCATAACAACGCAGTTTAATGTCAAACAGCACACAAATAATACCCCTCAAAAACGTACAAATACTTTAAAAGAAAAAATTAATCAAGAAATGTCGGAACGAATCCGATTAACAACCCAAAGAACACGGTTCCTGGTATATTGAACATGCACTGAACAAAAAGATATAGTCACCTTGTCCGAGAGAGATTTACATGGTTATCAAAACGTCATGCCTACAGGAAACACAGCCCTTATTGGTGGTTCTAAAATTAATGGGGTAAAACAAAACATTGGAACCACTTCCCTGTTTGACCGCTAGGTTTTATGGGTATTATGACACCTCCACTGTGGGGCTCTATAGCACAATGGTAACACTTGGGTCATTGTATTGGACTACAGGACATGAATGGGTTCACCTTGTCTAATCATTATCTACAGATAAAAGACAGGATCCAGCCTCGTCACCAAACAATCCTCCTTATCTTCTATCACTCTCCATTGTTGTAACATTTTTACTTTATAATTGAAATATCAGCAGGAAATAGCACTTTTCAATGGTCATAAATGTAAGATGCAGAATAGTATTATGCAAGACAGTGGATAGTTAAGGGAGGGCAGCATTCTAAGAAAAACAGGAGGGAAAATGCTGCTCATACTCCCAGATGCTATTTATTTATAACAACATTTCAACCCTTAGGTCTGCATCAGGCATCCATATCCCAGGTGGGGGTGGAAGGTCCTGTATATAGAGGCATTACTCAGTGACATCACTTCCTGAAACAGGAAGTAGAAAAATGTATAACATAGGTTCACAATATTAACATTCAACTCGTCTAAATATATGATCATACACAAGGAATGTGATCAATATTTACAGTAACATATACACACGTACAATATTCAAATGAGTATTTAAAAAACAAAACAATTTGGACATTTTGAAACTACAAAAAACGGTTTCACGTCAAACTCCTCATTAAGGCCAAGAGGAGACAGTGTGTTGAGCCTGTGGAACCAGAAAGATTCCATTTGAAGAAGTTTCCTCTCAGTGTCCCCTCCCCTGTGTGACATCTTGACCATTTCTATTCCAATGTATCTCAGAGAGCTAATAGGATGTCTAGCTTATACAAAAGGAACAGCAACAGGGTTTTGTCTCACCTGTCCGTATATTGCTGCGGTGCTCACTGATCCGTGTCTTAAGGCTTCTACGGGTTTTCCCTGTGTGAGACAGACAAGGATATTAACATGTAAATAATATTGGTGGAAATGCAGGTAATCGGATCTTAAATCTTTATCCTGTGTGGGGGTGGGTAAATGAGTTACATTTGTATGTGAAGCTGCATTGAGCCACATTTGTAATTAACCTCCCAAACTTTGTCTAAGAAAGTTACCCTTTTCTCTGGTGGATAATCAGATTTGACCACAATGTCTCTCATGTTTGGGGTTCTGTTAAAAGACCATAGGTGGGGGATATTTAAAGATGGGTTTCATTGCCTCCCGAGTGGAGCTGTGCCACTAGAGATTCTGGGTTCAAGTACAGGCTGCGCACAATTGGCCCAGTGTCGTCCGGGTTAGGGGAGAGTTTGGCCCGGCAGGGTTATCCTTGTCTCATCGCGCATTAGCGACTCCTGTGGTGGGCTGGGCACAGTGCACGCTGACACGGTCGCCAGATGTACGGAGTTTCCTCCGACACATTGGTGCAGGTGTCTTCCGGGTTGGATGGGCATTGTGTCAAGAAGCAGTGCGGCTTGGTTGGGTTGTGTTTCGGAGGACGCACGACCTTCGCATCTCCCGGGTCCGTACGCGAGTTGCAGCGATGAGACAAGACTAACTACTACCAATTAATAGAAAAAAGGGGTGAAAATACAAAAAAAAGACGAGTTTCAATTGTAGGTCAGTATCAATATTGTACCAGTGCTTCCTTAAATGCCTTCCCCAACAGGGGACATGTGCTGCTTTTTCTTTAACTTTTGGTTGAAAGCCTTCCAACTGTGTTAGTCCTTCAAAACGATGATTGGCATGTTTTACCCAATTGTCTTTGTACCTCCTTTCCTTAAACCGTTGTGTAAGGTCTGTGGTCTGTTTCTGGTAAGATCAAATCAAATCATATTTCTTTTCTAGCCCTTCGTATATCAGCTGATATCTCAAAATGCTGTACAGAAACCCAGCCTAAAACCCCAAAACAGCAAGCAATGCAGGTGTTGAAGCACGTTGGCTAAGAAAAACTCCCTAGAAAGGCCAAAACCTAGGAAGACACCTAGAGAGGAACCAGGCTATGAGGGGTGGCCAGTCCTCTTCTGGCTGTGCCAGGTGGAGATTATAACAGAACGTGGCCAAGATGTTCAAATGTTCATAAATTACCAGCATGGTCAAATAATAGGTCTGGGACAGGTAGCACGTCCGGTGAACAGGCCAGGATTCCATATCTGCAGGCAGAACAGTTGAAACTGGAGAAGCAGCACGGCCAGGTGGACTGGGGACAGCAAGGAGTCATCATGCCAGGTAGTCCTGAGGCATGGTCCTAGGGCTCAGGTCCTCCGAGAGAGAGAAAGAATTAGAGAGAGCATACTTAAATTCACACAGGACACTGGATAAGACAGGAGAAGTACTCCAGATTTAGCAAACTGATCCTAGCCCCCCGACACAAACTACTGCAGCATAAATACTTGAGGCTGAGACAGGAGGGGTCAAGAGACACTGTGGCCCCATCCGATGATACCCCCGGACAGGACCAAACAGGAAGGATATAACCCCACCCACTTTGCCAACGCACAGCCCCCACACCACTAGAGGGATATCTTCAACCATCAACTTACCATCCTGAGACAAGGCCGAGTATAGCCCACAAATATCTCCGCCACGGCACAACCCAAGGGGGGGCGCCAACCCAGACAGGAAGATCACATTAGTGACTCAACACACTCAAGTGACGCACCCCTCCTAGGGACGACATGAAAGAGCACCAGTAAGCCAGTGACTCAGACCCTGTAATAGACCCTATTTCATTGTGGAGCTAGAGGAGTTAGAGCCCTGTCTATGTTGGTAGATAAGATGAGAGCACCCCTCCAGCTAGGATGGAGTCCGTCACTCCTCAGCAGACCAGGCTTGGTCCTGTTTGTGGGTGAGTCCCAGAAGGAGGGCCAATTATCTACACATTCTATCTTTTGGTAGGGGCAGAAAACAGTTTTCAACCAGCGATTGAGTTGTGAGACCAGAGACAATTACTTGATGCCGACATCTTCCTAGATGATTTACACGTTGAAGCTATGTTGCACTTGGTAAGAAGCATCAGAGCTGCATAGTCTTCTGATGCGACTGAATTGACTTAGAAACTTTTAATAAGTGGACGTGGATGAAAGCTGTCACCTCAAAGGAGGGTATTCCTGTCCGTAGGTTTCCGATAGAGATCTGTAAGAGAGGGAGGTTTTATCCTCCATAACCATCACATCAAGACAACTGTTTTGTGATAGGTCATAGTTAATGGTGAAACGAAGGTGTTCATTCCTAGTATTTAGATAGGCATGGAATTCCAAAAGTTCTCCCTGGGTCCCTGTATAGATCACGAAAATGGCATCCAAATATCTCAGAATTAGGAGAATATCGGAGAGAAAAGGGTTAAGGTTTAGATTCAGCACGGCCTGTTTTTCAAACATTCCTAGATATAGGCTAGCATAATTAGGAGCCATAGTGCTCCCCATCGCTGTCCCTTTCGTCTGGAGGAAGAAGTCTCCTCTGAAGAGAAACTAGTTGGAGGTTAGTACCAGTTCAGCCAAGTCCACAATACAGTTGGTGCTGGGTAGAGCATTAGGGGACGTTCAATGAGGTAGAACATGAGGGCCTCTAGGCCGCCCTGGTGGGCGATGTTAGTATATAGACCGGTAACATCAAAAGTACACAGAATAGAATTTTCAGCTATACAGTCCACAGATTTCAAAAGATGAATCCAATCAAGTCACTAGTATACGTGGGGAGGGAGATGGCCCCAGGGTTTCACAAGATGGTCTACAAAAGATAGAGATATTGTCTGTCAGAGATCCGTTACTACTCACAATGGGCCTGCCTGGTATAGGTGGTGTCATGCTGTTGTGAATTTTGGAGAGAGCGTATATGACAGGTGTGGTTGGGCAGTCAACTTTCATATTCTGTCTTTGTCGTTTCCACTTCATTCAAAAATAATGCAGACAATTTACCATGGATCAGAGACTTGAATTGATTAGTAGGGTCCTTAGAGAGTCTTTAGTCAAATTCATCATCACGGAGTTGTCTCAGAATGACCTTTTCATGGTCTACTGCATTTTGTATCCTCACCGCACCTCCTTCGTCGGCAGGTTTGATAATGATACTGGAGTCATTTATGAGTTCCACAAGAGATTCTTTCTCTGCTTTGGACATATTGTAGAATACCTTGTTCTTTTTGGTAAAAATCTGGTAAAAATCGGCTTTTCCTCTTAAAAAGTGGGTCTCTTTATAGTGCAATGGATTAACATTGGCAGGTGCATAGGGAGAAACCCCATTACAAAAAAAAAAACTAGGTCAATCTCAAAAACGGTGGGAAAACTTTTAAACGTCTACAAATGTATCAAAGTCATTGGCCTGTGATGTTCAGACAAATGATAGACCCTTACCTAGGGCAGATGCACATGTGGCAGTGGACAAGTTAATGACCGATTCTTGCTCCGCGTATGTTGCGGGGACTTCGGGTGTTGCCGTCTTCCGACGTAGTCCTCTCCTGCATTTCCTTCGGGGATGCAGGGTGGGAGGGTGGACATGACAAGACGCTCCGGATTGGTCACTGGAGTCAAATGTGAGGGAGTTGGTTGATCGCCACACTAGCGGCCCTTTAGGATTACGGCTGGGCTGGTGTTCACCCTCCCAGCATGCTCGTGGGGCAAGTGCCAATTGGCTGTCTCCGGTCATCCCTGCAGAAACATCCCTTCTGTACCTTCTGCTCCTCATAGTCCGCAATATCACGCACCATTCTGACACACAGATCCCTAAAGAATGTAAGCTATGAAGAGTGTACATTGTAGTGTCTAGTTATACCAGGACAGATTAGGGTGTCTGTATAAACAGAGCTAGGGAGTGAACTGGGTGGGCTGAACATGGTCAACTCCCTCGCTCCTTATATTTTCCAGTAGACTACATTTAGTTTTACGCAAACTCTACAGTGCAAGACCTGTTTCCGCAGCGCAACGTTGCAAAGCTTACTCTATATTGAAATATCCATCAAAATACTCCTCTCTCCAACACTCAGAAAATATATCTACCTATTAAGGGGAAGTGAGGAGTGTATCGCAGTGAACCAGTAATCAGAGGTTGTTCCTGCCTGCGCTCAAGAGGCTCCTCGAGACCAGTTATCTGTGGGGAAAATCACTGACACCATGGAAACATGTCCCATCTCGCTCTGAAACCCTCCCCAGCCTAGACAACCTCTGAATGACTGAGACAGAAAGTCTTTGTAGTAGATGAGAACCTGAGAAATCACTGTAGTTTCACAGTTGTGCTGATGCATTGACCTTCATTGGGGGGAGGGGGCTGTTAACTGGTCCACAGAAACATCTGTCCTCAAATAGGACACATTTCACAAATTCCAACCTGTGAATGAAGACCAGAATCACAGACAATGACTCGTTGTAACGTCATTTTCCACCATGTGAGAGGAGTGAGTCAGTCTACCTACTTTCATGAGCACCAGGGCAATGGAATGTGGTAAGGATTACGCAACAGAGGCAAAGTTACACATTAAAAGAACAATAACTATAGAAACCAGCTAACACCGTAAGTTTATTGTAGGTCAAACGTTTATTTAAGGAACAAACAAACTTAAAAAAAAAAAAAAAACTTTGAATGGCTTAAAACAATGGCGCAAAAGTAAAAATGCAGTGTTAATATGTCTGGCCTACAGCCTATATGAGCTCACTGAGGCAAATACACGGTATAAAAGGCATAGAACACATGTAGATTATAGACTTAAAGCCAGTTTGGCCCCACCACTGCCCCTCTAAAATATGGGTAACTTATCACCATAGTACTCAATACTTTACACCTAACTGCATGACATTTAACTTTAGCACAATGGAAAAGTCTCTAACTGGGGATTTCATCAGACATGTTGTTTCCCATGTGCTAGGCAATAACATGTCCGATATGCATCGTTGTTTGACCTCTTGATCGTCACATTAAGACAATATCTAACTAGATATTTACATCTTTCACATTTGCCCTCTAACGTCATTCATATGAAAAATCACAAAAGGAGTAACAAGTCCAGGCTATATATGCATATATTCAGCCATTTTCACTAGTAGTCTGTGTAAGGTGACTCAGCGTTGGCCAAAGTCCTAACTTAAAATTTACTAAAACTCCTACGGACATACTGTTAGACAGATAAGTAATATAGTTCCTCTTTTGGGTGGTTCGCTTACTGTGCCGAGACCCATTTTCTCCTCTTCTGGACTCCATGTCCTGGTCCTGTGAGAAGTCAGGTTGTGAGTCTGTCCCACACAATAACACAGCATCATGATCCCTTTCTTGTAAATTATTCTATTTCACAACAGTTACAGGAGAGACCCTTTTTAGGTCTCTACATTTTTACAAGGCGCGTACAGTCAGTTCCAGTGCATCACAGTCCACATTCATACAAGAGAGGAATCGTCTTTTCAACGACCCTCTGCCAGAGTCTGTCCCAAGTCATCCATTACTAGCAGGTACTGCTCTGTGTGTTCCCAGACTCAGACACGTAGGCCTTGCTCTTCCTGGAGTACTTCATGGAGCTGAAGGAGACCCTCATCCTCTCCACCGTCCTGCTGCTCCTACACAGCAGTGTGTTCTTCACATGGTCCCTGAAGTCCTCCGACACAAAGTAGTAGATAAAGGGATCCAGACAGCAGTTGAGGCTGGCCAGACACAGAGTGGCGATGTAGAAGCCGTAGCCGTTGTTTACCACCCCGTCTTTGAGGAGGGAGTAGTGGACGACCAGCATGAGGTTACTGGGGATGAAACACACCAGGAAGGTGACCAGCACGGTCACGATCAGCACCACGGCTTTCCGGCGGTTCTTCCCGGCGCTCCCGTCTGTCATGGCGTTCCCGAGAGCGCTCAGGAGGAGGATGTAGGCCAGGACGATGACCAGCGAGGGGACCAGGAACACGATGCCGGCCATGAGGACGAAGTAGAAGTAGGGGAGCGCTACGTCAGGGAAGGGGTCCTCCAGATCATGGATGATGTTGACGTCATGGCAGGTGGTGATGTTGGGGTCCTTGAGCTTGGCCGTGTGGTTGTACAGGTACAGAGGGGTGGTGGTGAGCCAGATGAAGGCCCAGATAGAGACGGAGACAGCGACCGCCACTTTGTTGTTCTTCCTATGCTGAGATAGAGGATGGGCCACACCCCAGTAGCGCTGGACACTCAGACAGGTTATGAAGAGGATGGAGCAGTACATGTTCCCGTAGAAGAAGCCCACCAGGACTTTACACAACCCCTCACCATAGATCCAGTCGTTACCGTTGAGGTGGTAGGCGATCTTCAGGGGAGTCCAGATGACAAAGAGCAGGTCGGACAGAGCCAGGTTGGCCATGTAGATGGCGGAAGGGTGCTTCTTCTTGGTCCTGAACAGGAAGACCCAGATGGCCATGGCGTTGGTGGGGAGCCCCACAGCAAACACCACGATGTAGACGATGGGGAGGAACACCGTGGTCAGACTGCTCCGTAGCGTGTCTGCGGTCGCCTTGGACACTGTAACACGGTCGGCATCCTGAGGGTCAACCACCCCGATGAACCCTCGTCCTTTACCTTTTGATGAAGCACAGGAGAGAAACATCACTGACAAAGACCTATAATGTTGAACGGTTTTGGTGAACGGGTGAGCCCCAACATAAAATACGTTACTGTAAGAAAAAACATGGCTAAACAACATACACAAATCATTAAGTTACGCAATGATTTGAATGACAGAGATTCTATATTGTCAACAAAAAAAAGTACTTAAAAAAGGTCAAACATGATAAAGGTAATAAATCGATTTTCGCAGTCTTCTTAAGATCTCAAATATATAGGATCGTTCCATCTCTAGGCGAACCATACTAAACGGGTAAAAACTAACAATACAGATTCCTGGCACACGAGAAAACATTTGAATAACGAACTGATGATACTCTGAAAAAGGAGGTTAACCACAGGTTGGAACCGACGAGTACGCGAAGCTAAACACAAGGTTTTTACAGATCTACTGAAAAAGACACGAGATAGATACTTTACAAAAGGTAAATCTTACCTTGAGACGGATTTGTTGCACACGCGCAACCGAGCAACAATAAACAGAAAAGTATTCGAGAGGAGGCCATTCTCCGTGAACTTTGTACAGAATGAATGGTCTGTGTATCTAGTCCTACCGCGATCGAACTGGTTGTTAACTTCACTCCGATGTCCAATATACCTTTATTTCTCTCTCTCTCTCTGCCCTAAACAGGACACACCCTAATAACCACCAGAGACTGACGGAATCAAACACCGTGCGCCCTCTCTCTGCACGCACGTCACATGGTTTCGAGTGTCTGTGAGGTTCCACCTGCCTCGAGCATAGTGCTTTTATTAGGAATCAGTAAACCAATAGGAAAGATTACAATGTATGAAACACCATATTTGTATGCTGCTTACAAATCTATAGTCCTTCACTAAGCATTACAAGTAGTTTCCTTTGGCGTTTACAACATCTCGAGTCTAAACAGGGAAGGTAATCACGTAGCTGAGTAGAGCGATACTTTACACGACTCTTACCTGTTTGGTCATATCTAAGGATCGCAGAGTAATCGCAGTTTATTCAATGTAAATCTAATAGGGATGTATAGGGGAGACCGGGGATGGTTGTAACACTTGCAATTACTCCAATCGGGAGCGAGGTAGAATCATACTGTTCACATGCTCAGTTTAGTATTGAAGCCTCATGTGAAAAAGTAAGTCTCTGTGATAAACTGCAGATTATATTGACAGAAATCTGATTTCGAGGTAAATGTGTTTTCGTGATGGCATATAAACTGCTTTTTAGTTCTGTTAACCAAACTTATATCAGGTTTATAACCAGTCTGTGTAGAGATATTTGATTCAAATTAGCTATGCTAAAGTTAACATTTAGATAACACAATGAAGCTATCTAATGGCTGCAAGGGTCAGGGTTAGTTGTAACAACTTGTGAGAAAACTGAATGTTTTTGGTCCATGTTTTATTTTACTTTCAGCATTCCTGGATATTGGAAACGAAAGACAGACCTCTCCACACTTTGGACAAAGCGTCAAAAGCAGAGCGGGGGGGAAGCCAATCAGGTCAGTTGCAAAATTGTAGCGCATATGTTACGTGACGCTGTACAGATTCTGCAAAGATTACTCTTTTGATTTCAACCCAGTTGATCTACACCCCTTCTCAAAAGCAGGGACCAAGAAAATTGCAACAAGGGGTAGGAAGAGGAGAAAAACTGTGATTTTTGATGGATACACCCGTCAAGCAGGCACTGGAAGAGCATAAAAGATCAAGCGCTCAGAAGGCACAAATTGTAATTGCCCTGCCTAAAAAAACTGCTGGAAAGAAGCAAGCCAAGACAAACCACACTGAAACACATTAAAAAAACTGTCCTGCCTAAGAAAAAAGCCCAAACAAAGCAGATTGAACCAGAAAATTCAGATTCTTCCTATGAAGAACACTTCTGCACGAGTCCAAGGAGGTCTGGGTGTTGCTGGGAAATCAAATTATGGGCCCACCAAGCCTGTACCCCAGGACAGCCATACATACCACTGTCACAACTGTGACTCTTGATTTAGTGAACATGTCCAACATTGTCACACACAGCCACGCACGCACGCAAACACACAGGTTCAGGTGTTTAGTTTAGTCTTGCTGTTTGGTTGAGAACCATTTAGGAGAGTGAAATAATACATGTATTATTTCTGCCAAACAAAAGGTAAACCTGGCAACGTTGCTCTCCTGGCCTCAAAAGCATTCAATAATTAGTTGCATGTCATATGCACTTTTTTTATTCTGTTACAATTCACCCCATGGTCTGGTTTAGTTGTAACACTTCACTCCTTGTATTTAAGACACCATGCAGTTGCAGTTTGATTTACATATATGACCACACCAATTTGTAAAGGACAGATGTAGGTTGTATCGAGTTCTGAAACGATCGCTGAGAAACGGTGAAGGGTTACAACCATCCCTGGTCTCCCTGGTTACCCATTTCTATATAAATCAGAACTATGCCGATCTGGTATTGGTTCTCTTGGGCATTGCTGCATAAACTAAGTATTCACCATTTCATGTATGCCTGGACTATGTCACTTGAGGCAATTCTTTTTAAGATGTGTAATTTTTCCACATTGAAGTAAACCCATTCCACCCTTTCTTTATTCTGATTAAATAGGATGAGTCAACCAAGTTGAAGAGTGCCATTTCTGCAACATATCTCAGGGTGTAGGCTAAAGTCACGGACAAAACTATACCGTGCATCATAGCCGCAGGATGTAGGGGTATGAGGGTTCTGCAGCAAATCATGAAAAATCACCCCCCCCAAAAAAAATGCACTGGACCTTTAAGTCCTTTATTAAACAGACCAATAGAGCTGTCTGCAGCGCAGGCAACATAGTTCCCACCCCCAAACTACTCCCTTCCAAGAAAATGGAAATCGCAGCGCAGCACCCCCACAGCACCCCTCACAGCGCAGCACCCCCCCCACCCCTGTGCATTCCAGATAATCAGTTCTTCCCCTTTCTATTTGTTCATGCAAGCAATCTCACCACAGAAGGAACCAAAGCTAAATGCCACTCGGCTGACTGAAAACCAAGGCCATAGAATTTAATTTTTTAATAAAAAATAAAGACATGACATATTTCATCGCAATATGCAGAAAAAGAAAATGTATACACTACATATATTTTTTAAAGAACAATAAATAAAACAATTTATACATGTCACCTGAGTCAATCCGATGTGCATTTACAAGGACGCATAGGTGCTACAAAGATCATCGATTCATGATTTAGGTCAAGTATGGCTCATTTAATAAAGAACAGTGCACATTACCAGAAGTGAAGGGTCAGTGCTATATGGCACTGAGAACCAAGTTTACAGTTTTAAAGAGCTGCTGTGCTGGAACAAACTTAATGGACATCAGACTATTTAAATGTGGGGAATGGATCAGAAACACAGAATAAAAACAATGCCACTTCACACTTAGCAATTTTGTCCTCTACATAAAACCAACAAAATCTGCACAAAACCAAAAAAAAAAAAATATGAGGAGAGAGAAGGCAATGTAATAAGCACATAATATATGAAGTAGTCTGGGGTTGCATCTCCATTTAAAATGGCTTCGTCTCCATTGATACTGATGACAACAGATGTCAGGTGAAAGGAACATGGTAAATCGACACCAACCCGGTATTCCCTTTCACCCATCCAGTTCTTTGAAAAACATCAGTACAGCCAACTATCTCCACATGACAACCCCCTCCTTAACAGGAGCTGCTCTGTGTTTTCCCAGAGTCTGAAGTGTAGGTGCTACTCTTTTTGGAGTACTTCAGAGCGTTGAACGAGACCCTCATTCTCTCCACCGTCCTCTCGCTGCGGCATCTCAGTGTGTTTTTCACATGCTGCCTGAACTCCTCTGAGATGAAGTAGTAGATGAACGGATCCAGGCAGCTGTTGAGGGCGGCCAGACACAGGGTAGAGATGTAGAAGCCGTAGCCGTTGTTCACGCCTCCGGCCAGCAGGAGGGAGTAGTGCACCAGCAGCATGATGTTACTGGGGGTGAAACAGACCAGGAACATGACCAACACGGTGATGATTAGCACCACCGCCTTGCGCCGAGTCTTAGTGATGCTGGCATCTGTCATGGAGTTCCTCAGGGACTTGAGCATCAGAATGTAGGCCACCACGCACACCACGGTGGGAACTACAAATCCCAGGATTCCCATGGTCAGGAAGTAGCCTGCGGCCATGCTATTCTGGCTGGGTCGGGTGACGTCGTGGCATGTGATGATGTTGAGGTTGGTCACTGTGACCGTCTGGTCATAGAGGTAGAGAGGGGTGGTCATCAGCCAGACCCCCACCCAGACTGCGACAGAGACGCCGATGGCTACCTCGTTATTTCTCCTATTCTGGGAGAGTGGTTTGACGATGGCCCAGTAGCGCTGGACACTCAGACAGGTGATGAAGAGGATGGAGCAGTACATGTTCCCATAGAAGAAGCCCACCAGGACTTTACACAACCCCTCTCCATAGATCCAGTCGTTACCGTTGAAGTGGTAGGCGATCTTCAGGGGAGTCCAGATGACAAAGAGCAGGTCGGACAGAGCCAGGTTGGCCATGTAGATGGCGGCAGGGTGCTTCT
This sequence comes from Oncorhynchus nerka, assembly GCF_034236695.1. Taxonomy (NCBI): domain Eukaryota; kingdom Metazoa; phylum Chordata; class Actinopteri; order Salmoniformes; family Salmonidae; genus Oncorhynchus; species Oncorhynchus nerka. Next base: position 9,262,351 of record NC_088414.1, on the reverse strand, counting down.
TCTTGGTCCTGAACAGGAAGACCCAGATGGCCATGGCGTTGGTGGGGAGCCCCACAGCAAACACCACGATGTAGACGATGGGGAGGAACACCGTGGTCAGACGACTGTCCAGGACCATGTGGGCCGTCTGGGAGACCCACACTCCTTCCGGTGACTCGGTCCCCGTGAAGCCTCGGTTGATAACATCAGCATCGATCTGCTCTGAGAAAGAGAAGAGGAACAAGGCGAGTAGGAACAGGGCTATTAAGGAATTCTGACAAAGGGGTTAAAAAGTATGCCATTTGAATACAATAGACATGTGATTTAATTATATGTCAGGTTCATGCTTCAACTATTAGTTGAAATTATATAGAGCCAACATAAAGACAAATTATATGAAGTCAACTAATAAGACTCCAGGTGGTCATTTTCTCTTAAATCTTGACCGTCAAAAGTCTGTCATTAGTATGTGGGATGACATTTTGGGCGCGTTCCTCTGCCCAAGTGTTGCTCACCCTTGCCAGATCTTACAACGCCTGGATAAGTATTTGACATATCAGCTAACCACATACAGATTGCTATAATGTCAGTCGATGACGTGGCACGCAACCATTGGTTGACGCATGCAACCGCCCCGTTCAAAATAACTGGGAAACTTGGGCATCTTTCTAGAGCTCCGACTTGAAGATCACTGACGTCATGTTTGACCACGTTTTTTCCCCCAAGTTCCCAGTTGTCTTGAAAGTACCATGTGACCATACTGATTGATGAGGGACTTATTGTACACTGGACAAAGGCCAGTCATGTCATCGGGCGAAAGCGGGGAGGGAGGAGCGCCCTTCTCAAATTGAACAGTAGGATTCCAAGGCGGTTGTCAGAACAAAAAAAATCCATCTTACTCCATCTTCTCCCACTACTGGCCACCCCATTCATCACCATATTTGGTAGTGAGTGGAAACGCCAATCAGAAGTCACAGTTATACATCCAGTAAAATATATCTCATTGTTCTGTGATACAACATCTCTTCTCCATTCAATAAAATGTTTGGATTTTCTAATTAGTTTTCATTGGGAAGGCAGAGAAAACGTTCACTTTTGCATAGGGAAACAGAATCTTACTGTGACGTCAACATCGGGGTGTGAACTAGGTTTCTATTCAAGCGTTGATCGAACTGTTGAACAAAACGGACCCTCCGTTACATCTTGACGTGTCATGTCGTAACGTACAGCACGCACAAAGCAACTATTTCTGTCTTACAATCTCTCCCACCAGCTGTAGCACTTCTATCATCCTTTAAAAACAAGAAATGGACAGTGACATAAGGGGGGGGATACCTAGTCATTATTTTTCACCATCATTGCGATCATCATTCTCAAAGCCGCTGTTTACTTCAAAGATCACTTTAGCACCGTCCTAAAAACCTGATTCAAATTCAACACAAACCTTCAAATAGGTATGTAAAGACACATTATATAAACTCTTTATAGTGTTTTATTTACATTTAAGGCAATAAGGTGTTAAGTTGGACAGATCGAGTGAAAAAAGCAATTGTGACATCTCTCCTTCTCACTATCACGCATTAGTTTTGCTTCCCCACCCGCCATTTTTAAAAAGACCCGACGGGCTCATTGCCTGATTGAATTATGCAGAAAGGGGCAGCATTCAGGTCATATAATTGATTCTGTTGGAAAGGGGAGAAATTGTGCTTTACAATGGTATTTACATTACGGTTCATCTGGAAGTATTACGTTTTTGGGGCGCTAAAATAAGGGCAATTGTACGGACCAAGGCGATGTACGAGTTTACGTTACTCCATTCATGTTTAATATAAAACACCTAGATTACTTTTTCATTTCGGTAGCCTGCCCTGACATGAAGTTTGTTCTACAGAAAGTATTTGACCGGTTCCAAAACGAATGCAATCACCTGCAATCGATGTCGTTCTTACAAACCTTAAGACAAGGAGTATTTCACAAACGTATTCATTTAGGAATCAGAGAGGGGATCTGACTCAATATTTCTACCATAAACACATTAAAGAATATCACAACGAACAAAAACACACCAATAACTAGACGAGGGTAAAGGGCTAGCTCTTACCAGTTTCCTGAGACATACAGTGCCCGGCACAGGCCAATAAAAATATCCGTTTCAAACAATGTGGCTTAAAACTCATGTTAACTTCCACAAAAGGATCCAGCATCAACCTATATGCGATGTCTGAAGAGTGTTGAATGCCGACGGCGCGTTTGTTTGTGGATTCCTTCTGTCCGCACGACGTTAAAGTGAACTAAAGAGGAAGTACCACATCCCGCCCTCACATAACAGGTGGGAAGAGAAAAAAACCTGTCTCCTCAGGCTGACTGGCTCTAGTAGGATCTCGCCCTCAGACACTGATCTAAGGTCAGTTTTGTGTTTTTACACAAAGGCTTCAAATTGAGCGGATGGTCGGGGGCTGGAAAATAATTACAACTAATTTGTAGACTGCAAATTAACCAAGCCCAAACATCATTTCAAACCTTGCTGACGTTTGTATAAGACCACGTCTCTCAATTGTGCGTGGAAATACTTAGTAACAGATTTCCCAAATTAAAATAACTTGGAGATGATTTTCTGGTGTTTGTATAAACAAATATGTCCGACAATGAATATTTATTTTTTGCTCAGAAAACATGGGGGCCAAATAAAACCACCTGTGGGCCAAATTTGTCCAGCTGGCCACTAGTTGGGGAACCTTGGTATAAGCTGATCCTAGAGCTGTGCGAAGGGGCAACCTCAATACCACCTGCATAGGCCTAAGGAAAATGACATCTCAGCACAGCACGGCAGTAGATTAGTAGGTAGGCTAGTAAATAGTGGGTTAACCTCCCAGTGGAAAAGAAAAGTGCATCAAGAATATTTCCTCAAGGTTAAAGAATAAGAAATAGATTATCCTCTGCCATTTTCTTCTCCTTCTTTATGTTCCCAGTTGCAACACATAACAAAGGTTTATGAGATGAATGAGAGAGAGGGGTGTGTGTTGCATAAGGTTCAGTGTCCTCAGGGCAGGCTCAGTGGAAGTTCCAAAGGTTTGGTCTTTTTGTTTGACTTAGTCACTAGCATCTCTGTTTGGCCAATAAAATGTGTCATTTAATGCAGAAGGCTAGTTGCTTGAGGACTCGCAGGTGCTTTTCTCCTGCTCTGTTTGTCTTCCTTCAGGTGGAAAGGAATGGATAGGATTGGTGGTGATGGGGGACAGAGGAGAGAACGGGAAGTAGCAATGTTATCTGACCTTTTGTCTTAAGGTCATAATAGAAAAAAAAGTATTGTTTATTGTAGAACTCATTTGGTCAACTACCTGAAATTATCGACATGTTTGAGTGTGTGTATATGTGTGTGTGTGTATATGTGTGTGTGTGCGTTAAAATGTATTACTCAATATTTCAGCAAATCGCAATGCGTCCATTATTTGAAATCCTTCCTCCTAATAAACATTTTTAAAACTGAAAGGATGCTTTATTATAAATATTTACCATTGCGTTTTTTGTAATGTCTTTATGGCACCTAAGACCATTAAAATTCAGCAATGTTTCATTTATTCAAACCAAATATGTTCTATTAGCAAGCTGAGTACTTGTTTGAACTATATACTGAACAAATATATGCATCATGCAACAATTTAAAAAATTTTACTGAGTTAAGGTTCATATAAGGAAATCAGTCAATTGAAATAAATTAATTAGGTCCTAATCTATGGATTTCACATGAACGGGCAGGGGTGCAGCCGTGGGTAGGCCTGGGAGGGCATAGGCCCACCCACTGGGGAGCCAGGCCCAGCCAATCAGAATGAGTTTTTCCCCCCAAAAAAGGCTTTATTACAGACAGAAATACTCCTCAGTTTCATCAGTTGTCCGGGTGGCTGGTCTCAGACAATCCCTCAGGTGAAGAAGCCGGATGTGGAGATCCTGGGATGGTGTGATTACACGTGGTCTGTGGTTGTGAGATGAAGTTGGAGGCGGCATATGGTAGAGAAATGAACATTAAATTCTCTGGCAATAGCTCTGGTGGACATTCCTGCAGTCAGCACGCCAATTCCACGTTCCCTCAAAACATCTGACATCTGTGACAAAATGGCACATTTTAGAGTGGCCTTTTATTGTCCCCCAGCACAAGGTGCACCTGTGTAATGATCATGCTGTTTTATCAGCTTCTTGATATGCCACGCCTGGCAGATGGATGGATTATCTCGGCAAAGGAGAAATGCTCACTAACAGGGATTTGTGCACAACATTTTAAGGAAATAAGCTTTTTGTGCGTATGGAATATTTCTGGGATCTTATTTCAGCTCATGAAACTTGGGACCAAAACTACATGTTACGTTTATATTTTTGTGCAGTATAAATAGCTACGCAGCACCACCCGCTGGATGTAATGTGAAATAAAATTGACTTGACGTAAGTATGATTTAGACCAATAGGGGGCCTCACAGCACTACTTACGCTACCTTAGCCCTCCTAGGCTGTGTATTGGAGTTGCCTCAAAGCTTTTCCATTTCTGCAAACACACTACATATTCACACAATTAGAAATGTACTGCAATAATGAGTCTGAGCTAAAGTTATTGTAGCGATATAATATGGTAAATTTGAACAGAAACAGATCCTACACTACAGGCGTGGACGTGAGCTCACCAAACCTGCGTATAAAAGCATTTCCTTGTATTGTCCACAGTGTTCTTTAAGAAATGGTACAATACCTGATTGAACAAAGACCCCTTTGTAATTCCCTTATCACAAACCATCAAACTTCCTAGACACTGCTTTGGGGACCATAAACCTACTTCAAGAATAGCAACTTCAACGGGAAATATATTTAAGATACAAATTTAAAGATGTTATACATTATCATTGCGTTACATTTTTATACATGGAAATGTTCATTTTTCTCTCAGCCTAATGTACCTTCTGGTGGTTGGGTTTCAGGTCAGAAACAGCTTTGATCCATATCAATCGGACACGCAGCTTCTTGCACTGGTTGGGCCGGGTAGGCCGTCCTTGTAAATAAGAATTTGTTCTTAACCGACTTGCCTAGTTAAATAAAACGGTTTAAATGTTTTTTTATCTTCTTCATATAGTTGGGTATAGCTAAACCAGGCCCAGGAGTCACAGGCTACAGATGAATGTCTGACTGAATTCAACGTACGAGCCAAATCCATAACGTCTCCTCAGAAAAAAACCTAGCTTGCTCCATGGCTATCTTTAAGACCATATATACACTGTCTGGAAAAGGGAAATACACTGAGTGTACAAAACATTAAGAACCCCTGCTCTTTCCATGACATTGACTGACCAGGTGAAAGCAATGATCCCTTATTAATGTCACTTGTTAAATCCACTTCAATCAGTGTAGTTGAAGGGGAGGAGAGGTAAAGCCTTGAGACAATTAAAAGATAGATTGTGTATGTGTGCCTTTCAGAGGAATAGGCCAGACAAAAGATTGAAGTGCCTTTGAACAGGGTATGGTAGTAGGTGACAGGCGCACCGGTTTGTGTTAGGAACTGCAATGCTGCTGGATTTGTTCATGCTCAACCGTTTCCTGTGTGTATCAAGAATGGCCCGCCACCCAAAGGACATCCAGCCAACTTGACACAACTGTGGGAAGCATTGGAGTCGACACCTATGAATTAAGACTGTTCTAAATGCAAGAGGGTGGGATTGCAACTCAATATTAGGAAGGTGTTCCCGAATGTTTGGTATACTCAGTGTACGTACTAAATATATAATCTTCACTTCAGTCAATGAAATATATATTCTTCACTTTAGTAAATAAATCATAAACAGCTCTCTGTGTCTCCATCCATCAGACCAGGAGTTTCTTGTACTGGCTGATGAGGCTGGCCTGGAAGGCATCCACCTTACTTATCCTGGTGCTGGTGCTGGTGCTGGAAGAACCAGAGGTTGAGGCCAGATTCTTCCCTCCCTCTGCGGCCGCCCGGCACCCCAGAGCCGCCGCAAGCTGCCTCTGGCACCGGGACGAGCCAAAGTAGTAGACCAGGGGGTCCAGGCAGCAGCTTATGCTCCCCACACACAGAGACACCAGGTAGGCCACGTGAGTGGCGTCCGGCTCCCGCCACCCGCCCACCAATCTGGAGGTAGTGAGCCAGAAGGATGGCGTTGGTGGGCGTGAAACAAATCACAAACACCACCAGCACGATGACCACCATCACCACTGCCCGTGCCTTCTGCCTTGAACGACCTAGATCAAATTCCAATAGAAAATGTTGTTATCCTCTTATGGGGAAGGTTGTTGTGCAGAAGACATGGAAAAGAGAATCAATACAAATAGCCAACTTTTTAGACCAAAAACTTGGTCTGTGAAACCGCTCCTATTAGTAAAACTGCATGATGACAGTGGGTGGTCACTGTGCTGCATATCATTTGTGAAGTGCATAAGTCTGGTTTCTATTTACCTATGACGCCGTGTGGAGCCCTGTTGAGCACTTGCACCACCCGGGAGTAGCAGGTCACCGTGACGAACAGCGGCAGGAAGTAGAGGGTGCAGGAGAGAATGGGGAAGAAGAAGAGGTAGCGCCCCTCTAACAGCTTCAGGTCCTGGATGTCATGGCAGGTGGTTATGCCCAGTGGGTCGTAGTAGACCGTCTGCTGTGAGAGGACCAGGGGCAGCGAGCCACCCACAGCCAGGACCCACATGGAGCTGCAGGCCAGGGCTGCGTTACATGGACTCCTCCAGGCCAGGGAGTTGATGGGGTAGGCCACGGCCAGCAGGCGGTCCACGCTGATACAGGTCATAAGGAGGACGGAGGAGTACATGTTGCAGTAGAAGGCGGCAGTGACCAGGCAGCAAATCATGAAAAATCACCCCCCCAAAAAATGCACTGGACCTTTAAGTCCTTTATTAAACAGACCAATAGAGCTGTCTGCAGCGCAGGCAACATAGTTCCCACCCCCAAACTACTCCCTTCCAAGAAAATGGAAATCGCAGCGCAGCACCCCCACAGCACCCCTCACAGCGCAGCACCCCCCACCCTCACCCTCACAGCGCAGCACCCCCACCCCCCACCCCTCACAGCGCAGCACCCCCCACCCCTCACAGCGCAGCACCCCACCCCTCACAGCGCAGCACCCCCCACCCCCTCACAGCGCAGCACCCCCACAGCACCCCTCACAGCGCAGCACCCCCTCACAGCGCAGCACCCCCCACCCTCACAGCACAGCACCCCCTCACAGCGCAGCACCCCCCCACAGCGCAGCACCCCCCCCACAGCGCAGCACCCCCCCACAGCGCAGCACCCCCACCCCACAGCGCAGCACCCCCACCCCACAGCGCAGCACCCCCACAGCACCCCTCACAGCGCAGCACCCCCCCCACAGCGCAGCACCCCCCACCCCACAGCGCAGCACCCCCACCCCTCACAGCTATGCTGTGCATTCCAGATAATCAGTTCTTCCCCTTTCTATTTGTTCATGCAAGCAATCTCACCACAGAAGGAACCAAAGCTAAATGCCACTCGGCTGACTGAAAACCAAGGCCATAGAATTTAATTTTTTAATAAAAAATAAAGACATGACATATTTCATCGCAATATGCAGAAAAAGAAAATGTATACACTACATATATTTTTTAAAGAACAATAAATAAAACAATTTATACATGTCACCTGAGTCAATCCGATGTGCATTTACAAGGACGCATAGGTGCTACAAAGATCATCGATTCATGATTTAGGTCAAGTATGGCTCATTTAATAAAGAACAGTGCACATTACCAGAAGTGAAGGGTCAGTGCTATATGGCACTGAGAACCAAGTTTACAGTTTTAAAGAGCTGCTGTGCTGGAACAAACTTAATGGACATCAGACTATTTAAATGTGGGGAATGGATCAGAAACACAGAATAAAAACAATGCCACTTCACACTTAGCAATTTTGTCCTCTACATAAAACCAACAAAATCTGCACAAAACCAAAAAAAAAATGTATGAGGAGAGAGAAGGCAATGTAATAAGCACATAATATATGAAGTAGTCTGGGGTTGCATCTCCATTTAAAATGGCTTCGTCTCCATTGATACTGATGACAACAGATGTCAGGTGAAAGGAACATGGTAAATCGACACCAACCCGGTATTCCCTTTCACCCATCCAGTTCTTTGAAAAACATCAGTACAGCCAACTATCTCCACATGACAACCCCCTCCTTAACAGGAGCTGCTCTGTGTTTTCCCAGAGTCTGAAGTGTAGGTGCTACTCTTTTTGGAGTACTTCAGAGCGTTGAACGAGACCCTCATTCTCTCCACCGTCCTCTCGCTGCGGCATCTCAGTGTGTTTTTCACATGCTGCCTGAACTCCTCTGAGATGAAGTAGTAGATGAACGGATCCAGGCAGCTGTTGAGGGCGGCCAGACACAGGGTAGAGATGTAGAAGCCGTAGCCGTTGTTCACGCCTCCGGCCAGCAGGAGGGAGTAGTGCACCAGCAGCATGATGTTACTGGGGGTGAAACAGACCAGGAACATGACCAACACGGTGATGATTAGCACCACCGCCTTGCGCCGAGTCTTAGTGATGCTGGCATCTGTCATGGAGTTCCTCAGGGACTTGAGCATCAGAATGTAGGCCACCACGCACACCACGGTGGGAACTACAAATCCCAGGATTCCCATGGTCAGGAAGTAGCCTGCGGCCATGCTATTCTGGCTGGGTCGGGTGACGTCGTGGCATGTGATGATGTTGAGGTTGGTCACTGTGACCGTCTGGTCATAGAGGTAGAGAGGGGTGGTCATCAGCCAGACCCCCACCCAGACTGCGACAGAGACGCCGATGGCTACCTCGTTATTTCTCCTATTCTGGGAGAGTGGTTTGACGATGGCCCAGTAGCGCTGGACACTCAGACAGGTGATGAAGAGGATGGAGCAGTACATGTTCCCATAGAAGAAGCCCACCAGGACTTTACACAACCCCTCTCCATAGATCCAGTCGTTACCGTTGAAGTGGTAGGCGATCTTCAGGGGAGTCCAGATGACAAAGAGCAGGTCGGACAGAGCCAGGTTGGCCATGTAGATGGCGGCAGGGTGCTTCTTCTTGGTCCTGAACAGGAAGACCCAGATGGCCATGGCGTTGGTGGGGAGCCCCACAGCAAACACCACGATGTAGACGATGGGGAGGAACACCGTGGTCAGACGACTGTCCAGGACCATGTGGGCCGTCTGGGAGACCCACACTCCTTCCGGTGACTCGGTCCCCGTGAAGCCTCGGTTGATAACATCAGCATCGATCTGCTCTGAGAAAGAGAAGAGGAACAAGGCGAGTAGGAACAGGGCTATTAAGGAATTCTGACAAAGGGGTTAAAAAGTATGCCATTTGAATACAATAGACATGTGATTTAATTATATGTCAGGTTCATGCTTCAACTATTAGTTGAAATTATATAGAGCCAACATAAAGACAAATTATATGAAGTCAACTAATAAGACTCCAGGTGGTCATTTTCTCTTAAATCTTGACCGTCAAAAGTCTGTCATTAGTATGTGGGATGACATTTTGGGCGCGTTCCTCTGCCCAAGTGTTGCTCACCCTTGCCAGATCTTACAACGCCTGGATAAGTATTTGACATATCAGCTAACCACATACAGATTGCTATAATGTCAGTCGATGACGTGGCACGCAACCATTGGTTGACGCATGCAACCGCCCCGTTCAAAATAACTGGGAAACTTGGGCATCTTTCTAGAGCTCCGACTTGAAGATCACTGACGTCATGTTTGACCACGTTTTTTCCCCCAAGTTCCCAGTTGTCTTGAAAGTACCATGTGACCATACTGATTGATGAGGGACTTATTGTACACTGGACAAAGGCCAGTCATGTCATCGGGCGAAAGCGGGGAGGGAGGAGCGCCCTTCTCAAATTGAACAGTAGGATTCCAAGGCGGTTGTCAGAACAAAAAAAATCCATCTTACTCCATCTTCTCCCACTACTGGCCACCCCATTCATCACCATATTTGGTAGTGAGTGGAAACGCCAATCAGAAGTCACAGTTATACATCCAGTAAAATATATCTCATTGTTCTGTGATACAACATCTCTTCTCCATTCAATAAAATGTTTGGATTTTCTAATTAGTTTTCATTGGGAAGGCAGAGAAAACGTTCACTTTTGCATAGGGAAACAGAATCTTACTGTGACGTCAACATCGGGGGTGTGAACTAGGTTTCTATTCAAGCGTTGATCGAACTGTTGAACAAAACGGACCCTCCGTTACATCTTGACGTGTCATGTCGTAACGTACAGCACGCACAAAGCAACTATTTCTGTCTTACAATCTCTCTCCACCAGCTGTAGCACTTCTATCATCCTTTAAAAACAAGAAATGGACAGTGACATAAGGGGGGGGATACCTAGTCATTATTTTTCACCATCATTGCGATCATCATTCTCAAAGCCGCTGTTTACTTCAAAGATCACTTTAGCACCGTCCTAAAAACCTGATTCAAATTCAACACAAACCTTCAAATAGGTATGTAAAGACACATTATATAAACTCTTTATAGTGTTTTATTTACATTTAAGGCAATAAGGTGTTAAGTTGGACAGATCGAGTGAAAAAAGCAATTGTGACATCTCTCCTTCTCACTATCACGCATTAGTTTTGCTTCCCCACCCGCCATTTTTAAAAAGACCCGACGGGCTCATTGCCTGATTGAATTATGCAGAAAGGGGCAGCATTCAGGTCATATAATTGATTCTGTTGGAAAGGGGAGAAATTGTGCTTTACAATGGTATTTACATTACGGTTCATCTGGAAGTATTACGTTTTTGGGGCGCTAAAATAAGGGCAATTGTACGGACCAAGGCGATGTACGAGTTTACGTTACTCCATTCATGTTTAATATAAAACACCTAGATTACTTTTTCATTTCGGTAGCCTGCCCTGACATGAAGTTTGTTCTACAGAAAGTATTTGACCGGTTCCAAAACGAATGCAATCACCTGCAATCGATGTCGTTCTTACAAACCTTAAGACAAGGAGTATTTCACAAACGTATTCATTTAGGAATCAGAGAGGGGATCTGACTCAATATTTCTACCATAAACACATTAAAGAATATCACAACGAACAAAAACACACCAATAACTAGACGAGGGTAAAGGGCTAGCTCTTACCAGTTTCCTGAGACATACAGTGCCCGGCACAGGCCAATAAAAATATCAGTTTCAAACAATGTGGCTTAAAACTCATGTTAACTTCCACAAAAGGATCCAGCATCAACCTATATGCGATGTCTGAAGAGTGTTGAATGCCGACGGCGCGTTTGTTTGTGGATTCCTTCTGTCCGCACGACGTTAAAGTGAACTAAAGAGGAAGTACCACATCCCGCCCTCACATAACAGGTGGGAAGAGAAAAAACCTGTCTCCTCAGGCTGACTGGCTCTAGTAGGATCTCGCCCTCAGACACTGATCTAAGGTCAGTTTTGTGTTTTTACACAAAGGCTTCAAATTGAGCGGATGGTCGGGGGCTGGAAAATAATTACAACTAATTTGTAGACTGCAAATTAACCAAGCCCAAACATCATTTCAAACCTTGCTGACGTTTGTATAAGACCACGTCTCTCAATTGTGCGTGGAAATACTTAGTAACAGATTTCCCAAATTAAAATAACTTGGAGATGATTTTCTGGTGTTTGTATAAACAAATATGTCCGACAATGAATATTTATTTTTTGCTCAGAAAACATGGGGCCAAATAAAACCACCTGTGGGCCAAATTTGTCCAGCTGGCCACTAGTTGGGGAACCTTGGTATAAGCTGATCCTAGAGCTGTGCGAAGGGGCAACCTCAATACCACCTGCATAGGCCTAAGGAAAATGACATCTCAGCACAGCACGGCAGTAGATTAGTAGGTAGGCTAGTAAATAGTGGGTTAACCTCCCAGTGGAAAAGAAAAGTGCATCAAGAATATTTCCTCAAGGTTAAAGAATAAGAAATAGATTATCCTCTGCCATTTTCTTCTCCTTCTTTATGTTCCCAGTTGCAACACATAACAAAGGTTTATGATATGAATGAGAGAGAGGGGTGTGTGTTGCATAAGGTTCAGTGTCCTCAGGGCAGGCTCAGTGGAAGTTCCAAAGGTTTGGTCTTTTTGTTTGACTTAGTCACTAGCATCTCTGTTTGGCCAATAAAATGTGTCATTTAATGCAGAAGGCTAGTTGCTTGAGGACTCGCAGGTGCTTTTCTCCTGCTCTGTTTGTCTTCCTTCAGGTGGAAAGGAATGGATAGGATTGGTGGTGATGGGGGACAGAGGAGAGAACGGGAAGTAGCAATGTTATCTGACCTTTTGTCTTAAGGTCATAATAGAAAAAAAAGTATTGTTTATTGTAGAACTCATTTGGTCAACTACCTGAAATTATCGACATGTTTGAGTGTGTGTATATGTGTGTGTGTGTATATGTGTGTGTGTGCGTTAAAATGTATTACTCCATATTTCAGCAAATCGCAATGCGTCCATTATTTGAAATCCTTCCTCCTAATAAACATTTTTAAAACTGAAAGGATGCTTTATTATAAATATTTACCATTGCTTTTTTTGTAATGTCTTTATGGCACCTAAGACCATTAAAATTCAGCAATGTTTCATTTATTCAAACCAAATATGTTCTATTAGCATGCTGAGTACTTGTTTGAACTATATACTGAACAAATATATGCATCATGCAACAATTTAAAAAATGTTACTGAGTTAAGGTTCATATAAGGAAATCAGTCAATTGAAATAAATTAATTAGGTCCTAATCTATGGATTTCACATGAACGGGCAGGGGTGCAGCCGTGGGTAGGCCTGGGAGGGCATAGGCCCACGCACTGGGGAGCCAGGCCCAGCCAATCAGAATGAGTTTTTCCCCCCAAAAAAGGCTTTATTACAGACAGAAATACTCCTCAGTTTCATCAGTTGTCCGGGTGGCTGGTCTCAGACAATCCCTCAGGTGAAGAAGCCGGATGTGGAGATCCTGGGATGGTGTGATTACACGTGGTCTGTGGTTGTGAGATGAAGTTGGAGGCGGCATATGGTAGAGAAATGAACATTAAATTCTCTGGCAATAGCTCTGGTGGACATTCCTGCAGTCAGCACGCCAATTCCACGTTCCCTCAAAACATCTGACATCTGTGACAAAATGGCACATTTTAGAGTGGCCTTTTATTGTCCCCCAGCACAAGGTGCACCTGTGTAATGATCATGCTGTTTTATCAGCTTCTTGATATGCCACGCCTGGCAGATGGATGGATTATCTCGGCAAAGGAGAAATGCTCACTAACAGGGATTTGTGCACAACATTTTAAGGAAATAAGCTTTTTGTGCGTATGGAATATTTCTGGGATCTTATTTCAGCTCATGAAACTTGGGACCAAAACTACATGTTACGTTTATATTTTTGTGCAGTATAAATAGCTACGCAGCACCACCCGCTGGATGTAATGTGAAATAAAATTGACTTGACGTAAGTATGATTTAGACCAATAGGGGGCCTCACAGCACTACTTACGCTACCTTAGCCCTCCTAGGCTGTGTATTGGAGTTGCCTCAAAGCTTTTCCATTTCTGCAAACACACTACATATTCACACAATTAGAAATGTACTGCAATAATGAGTCTGAGCTAAAGTTATTGTAGCGATATAATATGGTAAATTTGAACAGAAACAGATCCTACACTACAGGCGTGGACGTGAGCTCACCAAACCTGCGTATAAAAGCATTTCCTTGTATTGTCCACAGTGTTCTTTTAAGAAATGGTACAATACCTGATTGAACAAAGACCCCTTTGTAATTCCCTTATCACAAACCATCAAACTTCCTAGACACTGCTTTGGGGACCATAAACCTACTTCAAGAATAGCAACTTCAACGGGAAATATATTTAAGATACAAATTTAAAGATGTTATACATTATCATTGCGTTACATTTTTATACATGGAAATGTTCATTTTTCTCTCAGCCTAATGTACCTTCTTGGTGGTTGGGTTTCAGGTCAGAAACAGCTTTGATCCATATCAATCGGACACGCAGCTTCTTGCACTGGTTGGGCCGGGGTAGGCCGTCCTTGTAAATAAGAATTTGTTCTTAACCGACTTGCCTAGTTAAATAAAACGGTTTAAATGTTTTTTTTATCTTCTTCATATAGTTGGGTATAGCTAAACCAGGCCCAGGAGTCACAGGCTACAGATGAATGTCTGACTGAATTCAACGTACGAGCCAAATCCATAACGTCTCCTCAGAAAAAAACCTAGCTTGCTCCATGGCTATCTTTAAGACCATATATACACTGTCTGGAAAAGGGAAATACACTGAGTGTACAAAACATTAAGAACCCCTGCTCTTTCCATGACATTGACTGACCAGGTGAAAGCAATGATCCCTTATTAATGTCACTTGTTAAATCCACTTCAATCAGTGTAGTTGAAGGGGAGGAGAGGTAAAGCCTTGAGACAATTAAAAGATAGATTGTGTATGTGTGCCTTTCAGAGGAATAGGCCAGACAAAAGATTGAAGTGCCTTTGAACAGGGTATGGTAGTAGGTGACAGGCGCACCGGTTTGTGTTAGGAACTGCAATGCTGCTGGATTTGTTCATGCTCAACCGTTTCCTGTGTGTATCAAGAATGGCCCGCCACCCAAAGGACATCCAGCCAACTTGACACAACTGTGGGAAGCATTGGAGTCGACACCTATGAATTAAGACTGTTCTAAATGCAAGAGGGTGGGATTGCAACTCAATATTAGGAAGGTGTTCCCGAATGTTTGGTATACTCAGTGTACGTACTAAATATATAATCTTCACTTCAGTCAATGAAATATATATTCTTCACTTTAGTAAATAAATCATAAACAGCTCTCTGTGTCTCCATCCATCAGACCAGGAGTTTCTTGTACTGGCTGATGAGGCTGGCCTGGAAGGCATCCACCTTACTTATCCTGGTGCTGGTGCTGGTGCTGGAAGAACCAGAGGTTGAGGCCAGATTCTTCCCTCCCTCTGCGGCCGCCCGGCACCCCAGAGCCGCCGCAAGCTGCCTCTGGCACCGGGACGAGCCAAAGTAGTAGACCAGGGGGTCCAGGCAGCAGCTTATGCTCCCCACACACAGAGACACCAGGTAGGCCACGTGAGTGGCGTCCGGCTCCCCCGCCACCCGCCCACCAATCTGGAGGTAGTGAGCCAGAAGGATGGCGTTGGTGGGCGTGAAACAAATCACAAACACCACCAGCACGATGACCACCATCACCACTGCCCGTGCCTTCTGCCTTGAACGACCTAGATCAAATTCCAATAGAAAATGTTGTTATCCTCTTATGGGGAAGGTTGTTGTGCAGAAGACATGGAAAAGAGAATCAATACAAATAGCCAACTTTTTAGACCAAAAACTTGGTCTGTGAAACCGCTCCTATTAGTAAAACTGCATGATGACAGTGGGTGGTCACTGTGCTGCATATCATTTGTGAAGTGCATAAGTCTGGTTTCTATTTACCTATGACGCCGTGTGGAGCCCTGTTGAGCACTTGCACCACCCGGGAGTAGCAGGTCACCGTGACGAACAGCGGCAGGAAGTAGAGGGTGCAGGAGAGAATGGGGAAGAAGAAGAGGTAGCGCCCCTCTAACAGCTTCAGGTCCTGGATGTCATGGCAGGTGGTTATGCCCAGTGGGTCGTAGTAGACCGTCTGCTGTGAGAGGACCAGGGGCAGCGAGCCACCCACAGCCAGGACCCACATGGAGCTGCAGGCCAGGGCTGCGTTACATGGACTCCTCCAGGCCAGGGAGTTGATGGGGTAGGCCACGGCCAGCAGGCGGTCCACGCTGATACAGGTCATAAGGAGGACGGAGGAGTACATGTTGCAGTAGAAGGCGGCAGTGACCAGGCGGCACATCCCCTCGCCGAAGCCCCAGTCGTTGCCGCTGTAGTGGTAGGCGATCTTGAAGGGCAGCAATAGGGCGAACAGGAGGTCAGCGGCCGCCAGGTTCAGCATGTAGATCACCGCCGGCTTCATGGGACGGATCTGTCGGGAAAAGGTCACCATGGCGACAGTGTTGAGGGGCACGCTGATGAGGAAGACGACGGTGTAAAGCGTCGGGATGAAGATGGTGGACAGACGGCCTGTGAGGAAGTCGTTGGCCGTAACAGAGATAGCGTAAGACCAGACTCCTGTAACATTCCTGACCGAGCCCAGTTCCACCTGTCCCAGTCTGGACCCGTTAATAAACCCAACTCTCTGTCCCGGTGCGGATCCATGGTTGAGTCTGCCTCCGGGCCCATTTCTGTCTTCGTTTGGGTAGTAGTCCAGCAGGTCCAGATCTATAGGCTCGTCTGTGACCAGGGGCCATTCCGTGACTAATCGCCTGGCAAAGGTCCTAACGATGGCGCTGCCTGAGCAGAAAAACAACATAGAGATGTGAGTCAGCCACACATGAGGATAGGTGTGGAGCACTGCGCTCTACATTGTAATACAGTCATAGAGCTCAGTGGCGTGGAGAGCCTCAAACAGACTGTTTGGCTTTCTTTATAGGATCTCCTTGAAATAGGATGAGTCATGTCTTGATATGAGGGGATACAATGTTAATAAAATGGCCAACTACTTAAATGTGTTCAAAAATAACACTTTTGGGGTCCTGACCATGGCAATTCATTTCGAGCTGTTTTGATCCATCACAGCCTATGAATGAAAAGTATATCAGTAAAGTACACAATGTGTGAGAGAATGAATATAATCCTTTCTTTTTGGTTACAATAGTCTATAGGCCTATTCAAAATATACCATGACTTGGTCATTTATATTTAGGAATATGTATGCCTGACTGTCTATAAATGTTTGGAGACGATTTACAACAACAAAAAACGTGCATGAATTTGTTGGCTACATCTAAGCCTATCTTGTGATAATTCAGTGCATAAAAATGAAGTCACCTTCCACGCCGACCTGTTATAGCCTAGAAGAATGAGTGAACATTTGGAAAATAATATGTGTGGCTACATATCAAGAGGGTCTACAAAGTGTCGCCTACACGTTGTTTTGTATGAAATACTTTTAAGTTAAAGTGACACACTTTATGAGGAAACAAACATTTCATCACACATAAGGGGAATTCTACTCACCGTTATAAACCGCGGACGAAGCCGCGTGCACGGCTGCCAGGATAAGAACAGTTTTATAAAACATCCTCCCAGAACTGCAATGAAGTCCCATAAAGATTAACAGGTTTACTAATAAAGCATACAGCGCTTCTGCTAGATCTGGAAACGTTTTTTAATCTGTATGTTTAGTCTGTCTCCTCACTGTTGCTGCACTAAACTCTACCAAACTGTCGCTTTCAGATAGTTCATAGTCGCCTGTCCCACCATGACGCATATTATAGCTTTTTTTTTTTGCAGGACGCGCGTTCATGTCTTCTGATGTCATCAGTTGGGATCAATGATCGGAACGGAAGAACAATGCAGCTGCATGTCAAACATTTCACGTTGGTCGATATTTAATGTTGAATGACATTTTTGACTGAATGGAGATCGATGCTGTTTTCTTGTTAGGATACTTGTTATTAAATAGACCTAGCTATGGATTTTTGGAAAACAAAAGTTACTTTTTTGACACTGATAGTCCCAGTTATTTCTTCCTAGACCCACAACATAACGTTTGACCAGAGCAGACAAGAACATTTTTCAACAATTTCATTCATTTCAAACACTGAGGTCATATGTGAAGATGGCTATTTTGTCAGTTTGATGTGTTTTAGTTCAGTATGTATGTGCTTGTTTTTGATAATATAAAGCTGCAGGGGCTGAACTTTGGATTTAGAAGTCGGGGGACATACAGTACCAGTCAAACGTTTGGACACACCTACTGTGGGGTATTTTTTATTTTTTACTATTTTCTACATTGTAGAATAATAATGAAGACATCAAAACTATGAGATAACACATGTGGAATCATCTAGTAGCCGAAAAAGTGTTAAACAAATCAAAATATATTTTATATTCTTAAAAGTAGCCACCCTTTGCCTTGATGACAGCTTTGCATTCTCTCAACCAGCTTCATGAGGCAGTCACCTGGAATGCTTTTCCAACAGTCTTGAATGATTTCCCACATATGCGGAGCACTTGTTGGCTGCTTTTCCTTCACCCTGCGGTCCAAATCATCCCAAACCATCTCTATTGGGTTGAGGTCGGGTGATTGTAGAGGTCAGGTCATCTGATGCAGCACCCCATCACTCTTCTTCTTGGTCAAATAGCCCTTACACAGCCTGGAGGTGTGTTTTGAAAAACAAATGGTAGTCCCACTAAGCGCAAACCAGATGGGATGGCGTATTTCTGCAGAATGCTGTGGTAGCCACGCTGGTTAAGTGTGCCTTGAATTCTAAATAAATCACTGACAGTGTCACCAGCAAAAGCACCCCCACACCATCACGCCTCCTCCATGCTCCAAGGTGGGAACCACACATGTAGTGATCATCTATTCACCTACTCTGCATCTCACAAAGACATGCTGGTTGGAACCAAAAATCTCAAATCTGGACTGATCACACCAAAGGACAGATTTCCACCGTTCTAATGTCCATTGCTCTTGTTTCCTGGCCCAAGCAAGTCTCTTCTTTTTATTGGTGTCCTTTAGGAGTGGTTTCTTTACAGCGATTTAACCACGGAGGCCTGATTCACGCAGTCTCGTCTGAACAGTTGTTGTTGAGATGTGTCTGTTACTTGAACTCTGCGAAGCACAATCTGAGGTGCAGTTCATTTCTGAGGCTGGTAACTCTAATGCACTTATCCTCTGCAGCAGAGGTAACTCTGGGTCTTCCTTTCCTGTGGTAGTCCTCATGAGAGCCAGTTTCATCATAGCACTTGATGGTTTTTGTGACTCCACTTAAAGAAACTTGAAAAGTTCTTGAAATTTTCCGGATTGACTGACCTTCATGTCTTAAAGTAATGATGGACTGTTGTTTCTCTTTGCTTATTTGAGCTGTTCTTGCCATAATAGGAACTTGATATTCTACCAAATAGGGCTATCTTCTGTATACCTTTTCACAACACAAATGATTGGCTCAAATGCATTAAGAAGGAAAGACATTCAACAAATTAACTTTTAACAAGGCACACCTGTGATTTTAAATGCATTCCAGGTGACTACCTCATGAAGCTGGTTGAGAGAATGCCAAGAATGTGCAAAGCTGTCAAGGCAAATGGTTGATACTTTGAAGAATCTCAAATAAAAAGTATATTTTGATCTGTTTAACACTTACATGATTCCATATGTGTTATTTAATATTTTTGATGTCTTCACTATTATTCTACAATGCAGAAAATAGTAAAATAAAGATAAACCCTTGAATGAGTAGGTGAGTCCAAAATTTTGACTGGTACTGTATATATATATATATATATATATATATATATATATATATATATATATATATACAGTACATAACATAATATATATTACTGTATATGTAATATACAGTATACATATGTTTATTTATTTATTTATGTCAGATAAACACTCCAAACAGTCTACCTGACTGATTGGAGACATCCGCATGGTCTTAAAGCACACCGTTTCCTTGTTTGTATCACATTCCAATGATAAAACTGGGGGGGGGGGACAAAAATGCAATTTCCCCCAGTGGAAGTTGTGCCCCTGTAAGATGCATTTCCTCTATATTGTGCAGATCTGATTTTGATAATGGACCAGTTTGTCAAGAGGGAGAGTGAGCAAGAGAGGATGTGTAAGAATGGCAAGGAATCTCTTTCTGTAAGAGCAGATACAACAGTTGCAGCTGAGTCTCTGTGGTACAGCAGAGCACATTTATAATTAAGTGATAGCGCCAGAGAAGCCGGTGTTTGGAGGATATACTGGGCATGGGTGTTGTTAGGCCCCAAACAACGGCTTCGAGGGACCGTGGTAATCAAAAGTGGTAATCACTTTTATACAATGGGTTACCAACACACTCAGATAATGATTGACATTTCAATTAAAAACATTATTTTGATTAATTTATTCTTAGAGGGAGACAGAGAGCTGGTTTGAAACTCAGGGCACATCAGGTGTTTATTGTAAAGGACCACATCGGTAACTGGGTCCATGGGTAAATTCCAGGAAACCCAGCACTCCGAATATAAGTGTGTCACAAAACAAACAATATCTCACAGTGATGGGGTACAAAGAACTGAACTAAATAGGATGTGATAATGACTTACAGGTGTGTGAACAGGTGATCAGAATTCAGATGATTAGGATCTGGAGAGTGAGCTGCGTTCAGGGGATCTATGTGTTTGAGAGTGTAACAACTCTCTCGTCAGGACACTGTTATTCAGAGGAGCTAGCCAACAACACAACTAACACAATCACTTCCAACTGAAGCTAGAAAGACAGCAAACTAGCTGCACTTCGTTTCGTTTGACCTGTTTTCTATTGATAGTTCTTTGTATATATCCCAAACATTATGCTGACTCATGATTTCGACTGGCTGAGAAAAGTTGACTGCCTGTCTGTCTCATCCCGACATCTTCATTACGATGGGACAGCTGGAGATCGAATTTGAAAATTGGAACAATGTTGCAAATGTAAGAGATACAGAGAGCAAGGTTTAGACAAATCTCAACTGTTGAAAACTACATGTAAGTCTAAAAGAAATGTGAGATAATGTCTAGATAGTGGATATCAAGTTTATAAATTGCCTGGCTGGGCTGATGAGACAGTGGATTGCGCAGTCAAATGGAACAGAGTAAATAGGTATTTGTTAACGTCAAAGATTTAGCCAGTGGTAACTTGTGGAATAAACCCGGACTGGAATGCAGTATTAACCAATCAGCATTCACCCACCTGTTGTATAACACTGAATAAATCACTGTGGGACAACACATTATTATATAATGTACTTCATAATGGAATTTATAATCGGCTATACTTTTTACCAATCAAAATGTCTCGGCTGACCTGTTTCACCTGTCTTGTGCTTCTCTCCACCACCTTCCTGTTGCCCGTTTTCCCCATTATCCCCTGTGCATTTATACCAGTGTTTTCTGTTTGTCTTGTCAAGCCTACCAGCAGTTTTCACCGTACTCCTGGTTTTCACGCTAGTCTTGCTGGTTTTGACAATTCTGCCTGGCGTTCTCTACCTTTCGGACTCTGCTCTGAATTACTGACCTCTGCCTGTCCTTGACCTTTCATTTGCCTGCCACCTGTTTTTGTAATACACTTTTGTTACTTTGAACTGTCTGCATCTGGGTCTTATCCTGAGGTCTGAAATCGGCTTGGTGTGAATCCTGTAAGAGGAATGCATTTGTACTGATGTTGACCTCGCTCAAGCATTTAAAAACCTCTCTGTTTTCCTGTCTATTCCCAGAGGCTGCTTTTCCCTGGGAAAGTAAACTGACCTTGATGTTTAGAAACAGTCCCCTGAATGTTCTGTCCAGCTTCAGGACGTGTTCAGATTCAATCACTCGTGATTAACACTGTTTCTAGATGATTGAACTAGTGAAAAACATGGTGTAAAATTTAAAGCAAAATGTGAATTTTCTGCACTTTTGACCTGTCTTTAATGTGTAAAACTCCTCCTCAGCTACAGTAAGCAGAAACACCTCTGCCATCCTGCTCCTCAACACAGAGGCCACCCAGGGTTGCATGCTCTGCTTCCTCCAAAAGGATCCGAGACAGCTAATAGCGCCCATGTGATCAGACTGCTGAACAGCTAACCCTAGCTGTCTCCCTGCACAGACCTACACCTTAGTCTTCACACTTACTACACTTCAGAGAAGGCCTAAGGATTTAAGAACATGTATATTTTTAATTGAATTCCAATTTATTTATATTTCATCTTTACAATAAATTTCTGATTTCCTCTCTTCAGTTTGTGTTGAAAAGAGAAGGGTTAATACTGAAGAAAAAAATCCAATCATGTTAGCAAGCTAACTAGCTTGCTAACATTACTTAGCTGTGTAGCCTAGCTATATTATAATATGAATGGAAATGTATGATAACGTTATTGTACTTTTTTATTCGAATGGGAGGGGTCAATGTTCATTATTGATATGCTAACATCACTTGATCATGATACATGTTGTCTGTTAGCTAGCTAAGGAGTTAGCTGTGTATTGTCAGCTAATTGAATGTAAATTGCTGAGAAAAAAGTTGCATTATTGTAATATGTTTTAGAAGAAAAGCTTATTGGATTGTTAAATAGTTTGTGCTTACTGGCCTAGTACGGTCTACTGTAAAAGTTATCATCAATTTGAGCTGCAGACCAAGAATGTTGCTTTGCCAGCCATAACGAAAGTTAAGGATTTAATGTGAAAAGTAGAAATCTCTTTCGGCACTCTGCTCCTCAGACTCTCCTTCATCTCTCGTAGTGGGAATAGGGCCTCAGAGATCTACACCTAAAGGCCATGAAACAATGGAAACTATACTGAACAAAAATATTAACGCAACATGCAACAATTTCAATGATTTATTGAGTTACAGTTCATATAAAGAAAATCATCAATTGATATAAATTCATTAGGCCAGAATCTATTCATTTCACATGACTGGGCAGGGGCACAGCCATGGGTGGGTCTGGGAAGGCATAGGCCCACCCACTGGGGAGTTAGGCCCAGTCAATCAGAA
Organism: Oncorhynchus nerka; assembly: GCF_034236695.1. NCBI lineage: Eukaryota > Metazoa > Chordata > Actinopteri > Salmoniformes > Salmonidae > Oncorhynchus > Oncorhynchus nerka. Next base: position 9,239,749 of record NC_088414.1, on the reverse strand, counting down.
TGAGTTTTTCCCTAGAAAAAAGGCTTTATTACAGTGTACAAAACTGCACATTTTAGAGTGGCCTTTTATTGTCCCCCGCACAAGGTGCACCTGCGTAATGATAATGCTGTTTAATCAGCTTCTTGATATGCCACTCCTGTCAGGTGGATGGATTATTTTGGCAAAGGAAAAATGTTCACTTACAGGGATGTAAACAAATTTGTGCACACATTTTGAGAGAAATAAGCATTTTGTGTGTATGGAACAATTCTGGGATCTTACAATTCAGCACTACATGTTGCGTTTATTGAAAATGAGCAGCTTTTTATTATCTGGGGAATATTGATCGGCAGCTCCACCTAGTGGGCAATTTGTAGGAATCCTCCAATCAGAGCACAGATATTGGTCATGTGAACAGGCTGCAGTTCCAAAATATTTGGAAAAACATGGCAACCTGAAGGGAGAGAAAATCAACTCCCATGTTGGAGTAAAATGTTGGCCATTCCTGTCTCATATGTTTCTCCACTACTATATTATATAATGATATGTTAATACATACATACTGTGTTCAGTTTGTCACGTTAAGCTGCCAAAAATATCCACTGTGGTGCATATTCTTATCGATTAGCATGCTAACCGCAACCCATGCATATTACGTCAATGGGACAAACAGGCTATATTTCCTTTATCATTTTATATTGCTTTTTGTATGATTTACTAGTGCGCTAGCTTGATGAATACCATTTACACTTCATAAAATCTAGTTTTCCAATGTCTGCGTTGTCATTGACTTGACTGGAAGTAGGTTGAGTGGATCCTCAGGGCAACACCTGTTGGTTGCTTGTTTGTTAGCTGATAAATTCCATACAGGTGTGACAGTCAACAGGCAACACAAAGCTATAGGATATTCTTAAATAAATGATTCTACCCCCAAGCCGTAAGACTCCTGAACAGCTAATCAAAGGGCTACCCAGACCCCTCTTTTACGCTGCTGCTACTCTCTGTTATTATCTATGCATAGTCACTTTAACTCTACCTACATGTACATATTACCTCAATTACCTCGACTAACCGGTGCCCCCGCATATTGACTCTGTACCGTTACTCCCTGTATATAGCCTCCACATTGACTCTGTACCGTTACTCCCTGTATATAGCCTCCACATTGACTCTGTACCGTTACTCCCTGTATATAGCCTCCACATTGACTCTGTACCGTTACTCCCTGTATATAGCCTCCACATTGACTCTGTACCGTTACTCCCTGTATATAGCCTCCACATTGACTCTGTACCGTTACTCCCTGTATATAGCCTCCACATTGACTCTGTACCGTTACTCCCTGTATATAGCCTCCACATTGACTCTGTACCGTTACTCCCTGTATATAGCCTCCACATTGACTCTGTACCGTTACTCCCTGTATATAGCCTCCACACTGACTCTATACCGTTACTCCCTTTATATAGCCTCCACATTGACTCTGTACCGTTACTCCCTGTATATAGCCTCCACACTGACTCTATACCGTTACTCCCTGTATATAGCCTCCACATTGACTCTGTACCGTTACTCCCTTTATATAGCCTCCACATTGACTCTGTACCGTTACTCCCTTTATATAGCCTCCACATTGACTCTGTACCGTTACTCCCTGTATATAGCCTCCACACTGACTCTATACCGTTACTCCCTGTATATAGCCTCCACATTGACTCTGTACCGTTACTCCTTTATATAGCCTCCACATTGACTCTGTACCGTTACTCCCTGTATATAGCCTCCACATTGACTCTGTACCGTTACTCCCTGTATATAGCCTCCACATTGACTCTGTACCGTTACTCCCTGTATATAGCCTCCACATTGACTCTGTACCGTTACTCCCTGTATATAGCCTCCACATTGACTCTGTACCGTTACTCCCTGTATATAGCCTCCACATTGACTCTGTACCGTTACTCCCTGTATATAGCCTCCACATTGACTCTGTACCGTTACTCCCTGTATATAGCCTCCACATTGACTCTGTACCGTTACTCCCTGTATATAGCCTCCACATTGACTCTGTACCGTTACTCCCTGTATATAGCCTCCACATTGACTCTGTACCGTTACTCCCTGTATATAGCCTCCACATTGACTCTGTACCGGTACCCCCTGTATATAGCCTCCACATTGACTCTGTACCAGTACCCCCTGTATATAGCCTCCACATTGACTCTGTACCGTTACTCCCTTTATATAGCCTCCACATTGACTCTGTACCGTTACTCCCTGTATATAGCCTCCACATTGACTCTGTACCGTTACTCCCTGTATATAGCCTCCACATTGACTCTATACCGTTACTCCCTGTATATAGCCTCCACATTGACTCTGTACCGTTACTCCCTGTATATAGCCTCCACATTGACTCTGTACCGTTACTCCCTGTATATAGCCTCCACATTGACTCTGTACCGGTACCCCCTGTATATAGCCTCCACATTGACTCTGTACCGTTACTCCCTGTATATAGCCTCCACATTGACTCTGTACCGGTACCCCCTGTATATAGCCTCCACATTGACTCTGTACCGGTACCCCCTGTATATAGCCTCCACATTGACTCTGTACCGGTACCTCCTGTATATAGCCTCCACATTGACTCTGTACCGTAACACCCTGTATATAGCCTCCACATTGACTCTGTACCGTAACACCCTGTATATAGCCTCCACATTGACTCTGTACCGTTACTCCCTGTATATAGCCTCCACATTGACTCTGTACCGGTACCTCCTGTATATAGCCTCCACATTGACTCTATACCGTTACTCCCTGTATATAGCCTCCACATTGACTCTGTACCGTTACTCCCTGTATATAGCCTCCACATTGACTCTGTACCGGTACCTCCTGTATATAGCCTCCACATTGACTCTGTACCGTTACTCCCTGTATATAGCCTCCACATTGACTCTGTACCGGTACCTCCTGTATACAGCCTCCACATTGACTCTGTACCGTTACTCCCTGTATATAGCCTCCACATTGACTCTGTACCGTTACTCCCTGTATATAGCCTCCACATTGACTCTGTACCGTTACTCCCTGTATATAGCCTCCACATTGACTCTGTACCGGTACCTCCTGTATACAGCCTCCACATTGACTCTGTACCGTTACTCCCTGTATAAAGCCTCCACATTGACTCTGTACCGTTACTCCCTGTATATAGCCTCCACATTGACTCTATACCGTTACTCCCTGTATATAGCCTCCACATTGACTCTGTACCGTTACTCCCTGTATAAAGCCTCCACATTGACTCTGTACCGTTACTCCCTGTATATAGCCTCCACATTGACTCTATACCGTTACTCCCTGTATACAGCCTTGCTATTGACTCTATACCGTTACTCCCTGTATATAGCCTCCACATTGACTCTATACCGTTACTCCCTGTATATAGCCTCCACATTGACTCTGTACCGTTACTCCATGTATATAGCCTCCACATTGACTCTGTACCGGTACCCCCTGTATATAGTCTCCACATTGACTCTGTACCGTTACTCCCTGTATATAGCCTCCACATTGACTCTGTACCGGTACCCCCTGTATATAGTCTCCACACTGACTCTATACCGTTACTCCCTGTATATAGTCTCCACACTGACTCTATACCGTTACTCCCTGTATATAGCCTCCACATTGACTCTGTACCGGTACCCCCTGTATATAGCCTCCACATTGACTCTGTACCGTTACTCCCTGTATATAGCCTCCACATTGACTCTGTACCGGTACCCCCTGTATATAGTCTCCACACTGACTCTATACCGTTACTCCCTGTATATAGTCTCCACACTGACTCTATACCGTTACTCCCTGTATATAGCCTCCACATTGACTCTGTACCAGTACCCCCTGTATATAGCCTCCACATTGACTCTGTACCGTTACTCCCTGTATATAGCCTCCACACTGACTCTATACCGTTACTCCCTGTATATAGCCTCCACATTGACTCTATACTGGTACCCCTGTATATAGCCTCCACATTGACTCTGTACCGTTACTCCCTGTATATAGCCTCCACACTGACTCTATACCGTTACTCCCTGTATATAGCCTCCACATTGACTCTATACTGGTACCCCTGTATATAGCCTCCACATTGACTCTGTACCGTTACTCCCTGTATATAGCCTCCACACTGACTCTATACCGTTACTCCCTGTATATAGCCTCCACATTGACTCTATACTGGTACCCCTGTATATAGCCTCCACATTGACTCTGTACTGGTACCCCTGTATATAGCCTCCACATTGACTCTGTACCGGTACCCCCTGTATATAGCCTCCACATTGACTCTGTACCGGTACCCCCTGTATATAGCCTCCACATTGACTCTGTACCGGTACCCCCTGTATATAGCCTCCACATTGACTCTGTACCGGTACCCCCTGTATATAGCCTCCACATTGACTCTGTACCAGTACCCCTGTATATAGCCTCCACATTGACTCTGTACCGGTACCCCCTGTATATAGCCTCCACATTGACTCTGTACCGTTACTCCCTGTATACAGCCTCCACATTGACTCTGTACCGGTACCCCTGTATATAGCCTCCACATTGACTCTATACCGTTACTCCCTGTATATAGCCTCCACATTGACTCTATACCGTTACTCCCTGTATATAGCCTCCACACTGACTCTGTACCGGTACCCCCTGTATATAGCCTCCACATTGACTCTATACCGTTACTCCCTGTATATAGCCTCCACACTGACTCTGTACCGGTACCCCTGTATATAGCCTCCACATTGACTCTATACCGTTACTCCCTGTATATAGCCTCCACATTGACTCTATACCGTTACTCCCTGTATATAGCCTCCACACTGACTCTGTACCGGTACCCCCTGTATACAGCCTCCACACTGACTCTGTACCGTTACTCCCTGTATATAGCCTCCACACTGACTCTATACCGTTACTCCCTGTATATAGCCTCCACACTGACTCTGTACCGGTACCCCCTGTATATAGCCTCCACACTGACTCTGTACCGTTACTCCCTGTATATAGCCTCCACATTGACTCTGTACCGTTACTCCCTGTATATAGCCTCCACACTGACTCTGTACTGGTACCCCTGTATATAGCCTCCACACTGACTCTGTACCGGTACCCCCTGTATATAGCCTCCACACTGACTCTGTACTGGTACCCCTGTATATAGCCTCCACACTGACTCTGTACCGGTACCCCCTGTATATAGCCTCCACACTGACTCTGTACCGTTACTCCCTGTATATAGCCTCCACATTGACTCTGTACCGTTACTCCCTGTATATAGCCTCCACATTGACTCTGTACTGGTACCCCTGTATATAGCCTCCACACTGACTCTGTACCGTTACTCCCTGTATATAGCCTCCACATTGACTCTGTACCGTTACTCCCTGTATATAGCCTCCACATTGACTCTGTACCGTTACTCCCTGTATATAGCCTTGCTATTGACTCTATACCGTTACTCCCTGTATATAGCCTCCACATTGACTCTGTACCGTTACTCCCTGTATATAGCCTCCACATTGACTCTGTACCGTTACTCCCTGTATCCTTGCTATTGACTCTGTACCGTTACTCCCTGTATATAGCCTTGCTATTGACTCTGTACCGTTACTCCCTGTATACAGCCTTGCTATTGTTATTTTACTGCTGCTGTTTATTTCATTGTTCCTTTTATTTATTTATTTTTACTTAGGGCTTGTAAGTAACTCGGCGCATGTGACAAATAAAGTTTGATTTGATTCATATCAAATCTATTATTCATGTCCATGTTGCTCATTGCTCATCATTGCTCCAGTGTCTCATTACCCCACTCTGTTGCCAGCAGCATTGCTCATCATTGCTCCAGTGTCTCATTACCCCACTCTGTTGCCAGCAGCAAATCAAATCAAATTTTATTTGTCACATACACATGGTTAGCAGATGTTAATGCGAGTGTAGCTTAATGCTTGTGCTTTTACTTCCGACAATGCAGTGATAACCAACAAGTAATCTAACTAACAATTCCAAAACTACTGTCTTATACACAGTGTAAGGGCATAAAGAATATGTACATAAGGATATATGAATGAGTGATGGTACAGAGCAGCATACAGTAGATGGTATCGAGTACAGTATATACATATGAGATGAGTATGTAGACAAAGTAAACAAAGTGGCATAGTTAAAGTGGCTAGTGATACATGTATTACATAAGGATGCAGTCGATGATGTAGAGTACAGTATATACGTACGCATATGAGATGAATAATGTAGGGTAAGTAACATTATATAAGGTAGCATTGTTTAAAGTGGCTAGTGATATATTTACATCATTTCCCATCAATTCCCATTATTAAAGTGGCTGGAGTTGGGTCAGTGTCAATGACAGTGTGTTGGCAGCAGCCACTCAATGTTAGTGGTGGCTGTTTAACAGTCTGATGGCCTTGAGATAGAAGCTGTTTTTCAGTTTCTCGGTCCCAGCTTTGATGCACCTGTACTGACCTCGCCTTCTGGATGATAGCGGGGTGAACAGGCAGTGGTTCGGGTGGTTGATGTCCTTGATGATCTTTATGGCCTTCCTGTAACATCCGGTGGTGTAGGTGTCCTGGAGGGCAGGTAGTTTGCCCCCGGTGATGCTTTGTGCAGACCTCACTACCCTCTGGAGAGCCTTACGGTTGAGGGCGGAGCAGTTGCCGTACCAGGCGGTGATACAGCCCGCCAGGATGCTCTCGATTGTGCATCTGTAGAAGTTTGTGAGTGCTTTTGGTGACAAGCATTGCTCATCATTGCTCCAGTGTCTCATTACCCTACTCTGTTGCCAGCAGCATTGCTCGGGCAATATTGCCCTACAAAATTGCCAATGTATCATGTCCTGACGACCCACACAACCAACACTTACACACAACCACTCATAAACACACACACACACACACACACACACACACACACACACACACACACACACAGTCCATTATTATGCATATTACCGCTCTTATTACTTGCTATGTTTTGCTCTTTTTATCAATGTTATGGTTATTATTGTTACTGCGTTGTTGAGGGAGCTAGAGCATTTCCTCGTCTACCTGTATGTGACGAATACATTTTTATGTGAGATGCTGTATCTGACTGCACTGCAGCACAGCCTGCACTGGATATGACTAAATTCTCCTTGTAGGGTAACATAAACCTCCGCTCTATCCACAGGTCAGAGTCCACCCTCCATCCAGTCCATCTAATCCACATCCACAGATGACTTCATTGATTATATCAAAGTTAATAAGTGACTAAGTCGCTTGAGTGACTTTTACTTAGACATTGGTTAGTGGTTACCCTGTTGTTGTTTACAGACGTCTATTTGGCTTTGGAGGCGTGGCAAGGCTATTTTCCAATATCCATAGTAGACCCACTGGCTCTTAAAATGGAGCGATGTACTGGGGGTGCCTTAAAGTGGTATGCTAGTACAGTGCATTGGAACGAAGCCTTTGATTACAAAGTACCACAACTCTCTCTTTCGCCTTCCTTCTATTTTTTTTCTTTGGAAAGTTGCGTAACATTCTGACCGTGAAGGATTGAGTCCACTACTGAAGTAGGTGTGTAAAGGCTAAGCCTTAACCTTGGCCTTTCTGTACGTAATATACAAAAGATGTCTCATATGGCTCCCGGGTGGCTTAGTTGGTAGAGCAGGGCACTAGCAACTCCAGAGTTGTGGGTTCGTATTCCCATGGGGGACCAGTATAACAGTGTGCGCACTCTGGATAAGAATGTCTAATGTTGTCTCAGTGTGACAAAGTCGTGCTAATCTTATTTTCGCTGTGGAGTTACTGAAAGTCTCAACATCAGTCTGACGGATTGAACAGAATGTAAGCAAATTATTATTTCTCAGCGTAGTAAGGAAATGACAAAAATGCCGTAGGAGGGCAACTGGCCAGAAATGCACAACAATGTTGAAATATTTGACCTCTTATAGTCATTGTCTGTGGCATACACAAAATAGTTGTCCTAGTTTTTATTTATTTATCAGTATTTGCAATAAAGTCACTGTACCAGAATGTAACTGTGACCCTAGACACACTACCGGGAATCTGGTTTGCAATTAACTCATAGGGATGGCTTATAGTTGAGTAACAGTAGGTGGGTTCTGCCTTCCAGTTTGGTTAAGGATTCTCAGATCTGACATTTTCATGATAACTGTCACTACTGCTGGGAAAAGTTACTAGGCGACAGACAGTTACAAAGTAAACATGTAAGAAAAACATGGTTCTTGACGGAAGAGGCTGGATAGTCAACCTTTGACCTACAGCAGCACCAGGGTCCATCTGGTCTTATCTGTTAATGTCCTTCCTGTCTAGAGAGGCAGATTAACTATGATGCTATTGTGTCCAGACAGAGCTTTCTGCACAGACAGACTGTCTTCTCTGTGTGTGTGTGTGTGCGTGTGTGTGTTTAGGGTGGTGTCTTTGTTTCATGGGTTTGGGTTTCCACTATTTCCCGGAGATCACATGACATTTTTCAGCTAGAGACAGGACATTAGGTGTAAAGGCCAGTTCAACCAATCCTAAAATTTTGCTGAAGTTACAGTACTGAACAGCTACTGTCTGCACTGCATCGGGCCTGAGTGGTTTACAGCAATCTGACCTGAACACTCCTCTAATGATAGAGGAAGGCAAATGTTCACAAAGATGGCTATCCAGAATTAGAGAGAGAGAGAAAGTGTCACAACCTGATCTCTTCTCATCTGTCCTTGTTATTGTCTCCACCCCCTCCAAGTGTCGCTTATTTTCCCCCGTGAAATGAACCCCTGTGTTTCCTGTCTCTGTGGCAGTCCGTCTTGTATGTTTATCAAGTCAACCAGCGTGTGTTTTGTTCTTCCTGCACTCCTTTTGCCTGTCCTCCCAGGTTTTGACCCTTGCCTGTTTTCTGGACTCCATTCCCTCCTGCCTGACTATTCTGCCTGCCTGCCCTTCGGTACTTACTGGACTCAAAACTGGTTTGGACTTTTTGCCTGTACACGACCATTCTCCTGCCTACCCCTTTTTGGATGAATAAACATCTAAGACTCCAACCATCTGCCTCCTGTGTCTGCATCTCGCCTTGCGCCCTTATCGAAAGACGTATGTTCAAGAAACCCTTGTACAATTTACAGTGAAATTATTGAAATATTAACACTTTACAAACTCCTAAAAAAAACTGAAATAACAGAGACACGCTGAAGCAGTTTCCTGCACCTGTAATCCTCATCTATCAGATCATGTTGAGCTAGGCCTGGCCGTATGGGGGAATATTCAGGGGTGCTGTGTGAGGGCCGAGGGAAAGGTTATGTGTGTGTGTGTGTGGGGTGATGGAAGAGGAGTGTGTGTGGGAGGGAGAGGGAAAGCATGGATCATTTACCCTGGGACTGTGAGAAGGCAGTGAAAACACAGAACCACACACCCCAGGTTCAAACAAGAACACACACACACTCACTCACATTAACACTACAGTAGCAATGCACACTCTCTTACTTTCGACCGCCTCATGCTTTACTTATTAGGGAAACATTAGGGTTTTCATTGAGGTGGAACTGTCCCCAAAATGTGTTGCATTTATCACAGTAATGTTATGTATTCAGTTCATGGGTTTTTAGTTTGTGTGTGGCGCTTGCATGTGTGTGTTACGTCATATTCTGTTCTTTCCACTGAAGGTGCAGCTAGAACTTTAAAACAGTACCCTGTGTTTGGGTCACATTGCTCAGAAGGCCACTAACAGATTCCACACTAACACCAGCTCATTCTTGCTAAGGGAGAAGGCAGGAAACTGACCACGACAACACAGAGCACAGGGGGGTTAACTCTATGGCACGAGGCCAGTGTTGCCTTCCATTCCAGATAGCTGTTCCCTATGGATAGTTCCCTCGGGTTCTGTCTTTGTTCACTGTCCTCTACAGAGCTCAGACACTTGGACAGCTGTGATAGAACCTGTTCCTGCACTAACGCTGTCACGTATGCCAGAGGGCTTAGCTCCCCGGCATACTTTAGTTGGGGGATAACTCTCCTGTCTTGAGACGCAGCCCAGATCTAAATACGTTTATATAACAGGCACATAATGACCAGCTAGACTACCAGGAATTGGGTAGCACTGGGAAAACATCCAAATTGACCAATTATGTCTGCAACTGAAAGAGACACAGTGGTGACCAACATGGATGGCGCATCATTGAAACAGCTATCAGTTTGTAGCCAGCCTTAATAAAAAGCCAATCGGGCAACACTGCCCTCTGTTGGAGATACTTAGCTGTGTGCGTAAAATCAAGCCAGGCCAAACCCAGTCATATCTCTACGAAAACTCAGTCCAATTAATATAAAGATGAATGCAATAGACACTTATAAACCTCAGTGAACCTATCAATGCATTGATGATGTGAATGGCAATGCTACATAATCCGTGCCATGTTGTGTAATAACGTAATTAAACCTAAATCAACATCAGATAACTGACGAAGTGGGAAATAGCAAAACTCCCCGGTCAATATTAATATACAGACTAACAGAATGTCGTCAGGGCCAGAGAGGCTGTAATACAATCTGAGCTGACGGGCCTTAGTGGTCAAATGAGGAAGGCAGAAACAAAATAGAACCTGTGGATCCTTCTGCTTAATCCTTGTTGATTACTTACTTCGGGGTCGTATTACAGAATGTACCAGGCCAGGAGCGCCCAACACTGCTGTAACATAACATAATACGTTATATTGTATGAGAGCACTAAAAGCATTCCTGTTTTTACCGTATGGCACAGACATGTGCGTTGTTAATGACTAGCCCTTGTCGGGGTAGGTTCCTTGGTCCTTGTCAATCCTTGGCTTATTGGTGATATCAGCAATCAGACAATATCTGCAGCAGAACATATGAACCTTCATCAATAATGGGGAGGGTCTTTGAGACTCACTCCCTACACCCTCTATTGTCAGGGAAACGCCAAGAGTCACTGTAGTCCTCCAATTAGACAGTATATCAATTACACCACCATGTCCTACGGTATTCACCCAATCCAGTCATATATCAATTACACCACCATGTCCTACAGTATTCACCCAATCCAGTCATATATCAATTACACCACCATGTCGTACAGTATTCACCCAATCCAGTCATATATCAATTACACCACCATGTCCTACAGTATTCACCCAATCCAGTCATATATCAATTACACCACCATGTCCTACAGTATTCACCCAATCCAGTCATATATCAATTACACCACCATGTCCTACGGTATTCACCCAATCCAGTCATATATCAATTACACCACCATGTCCTACGGTATTCACCCAATCCAGTCATATATCAATTACACCACCATGTCCTACAGTATTCACCCAATCCAGTCATATATCAATTACACCACCATGTCCTACAGTATTCACCCAATCCAGTCATATATCAATTACACCACCATGTCCTACAGTATTCACCCAATCCAGTCATATATCAATTACACCACCATGTCGTACAGTATTCACCCAATCCAGTCATATATCAATTACACCACCATGTCCTACAGTATTCACCCAATCCAGTCATATATCAATTACACCACCATGTCCTACAGTATTCACCCAATCCAGTCTTATATCAATTACACCACCATGTCCTACAGTATTCACCCAATCCAGTCATATATCAATTACACCACCATGTCCTACGGTATTCACCCAATCCAGTCTTATATCAATTACACCACCATGTCCTACGGTATTCACCCAATCCAGTCATATATCAATTACACCACCATGTCCTACAGTATTCACCCAATCCAGTCTTATATCAATTACACCACCATGTCCTACAGTATTCACCCAATCCTGTCATATATCAATTACACCACCATGTTGTACAGTATTCACCCAATCCAGTCATATATCAATTACACCACCATGTCCTACAGTATTCACCCAATCCAGTCATATATCAATTACACCACCATGTCCTACAGTATTCACCCAATCCAGTCATATATCAATTACACCGCCATGTCCTACAGTATTCACCCAATCCAGTCTTATATCAATTACACCACCATGTCCTACAGTATTCACCCAATCCAGTCATATATCAATTACACCACCATGTCCTACAGTATTCACCCAATCCAGTCATATATCAATTACACAGCCATGTCCTACGGTATTCACCCAATCCAGTCTTATATCAATTACACCACCATGTCCTACGGTATTCACCCAATCCAGTCATATATCAATTACACCACCATGTCCTACAGTATTCACCCAATCCAGTCTTATATCAATTACACCACCATTTCCTACAGTATTCACCCAATCCAGTCATATATCAATTACACCACCATGTCCTACGGTATTCACCCAATCCAGTCATATATCAATTACACCACCATGTCCTACGGTATTCACCCAAAATACAGTATTTATTCACTGTCTGTAAACATGTGAGAATCATTCATCTCAGAAATGTCTACATGACAGTGTTGTTTGGGTCTCTCTGGTAGTGTCATTCAGACATGATTAGAATAGACTCATATCTTTCCTGTCAGCTAGCATCCTGCGAGTTAGAGGCACAGGAACAACAAGACGTGCCACAGGGTCACACCTGCGAGCTGCTGGGGCCTGATGGAAACTCACAGAGAAATATCAAAAATGCAAAAGAAAAAATAAATACAACATTTCAGATCAGCGGGCTTATTCTAGACTTCTCTTTTGGTGATCTGTAAAAACATGATAGTTTTTGTCTAATTGCCTCCTACAGTTAGAGCAGGGGGCTTTTTTTTGGCTAAACACTTTTTTCTGTAGGCAACAGTTCCCTCAGAAGATATGTGAAGATGACGTGTAAAGACATGTAAAAATATGAGCAGAACGGCTCTTGTTCAGACTGGCTTATCAGCTTCAGACAGGCATTTCCTTCCTTCCTCTGCACTCACATGTGCTGGCTGAAAAAGTCACTGAAGGGCCTCACTGACAAACAGGAAACATGGACAGAAATGTGTGTCATTTTACCTCGTCATATATTTCACTGTATATGATTCAGTATAAGGAGTAGTGTTATTAACCTCTTAAGTCGACCCTCTACTTTTTTGAACATTCTGTTAAAAATCGCGCAACATTTCAGCGCCCTGCTACTCATGCCAGGAATATAGTATATGCATTTGCTTAGTCTGTGTGGTTAGAAAACACTCAGACGTTTATAAAACTGGTTAAATCACTGCTGTGGCTTTACCAGAACGGCATTTACATCGAAAAGCACAGGAAAAACTGATCACTGAAAATGGGAAAATATATCCATGCGCTACTTGAACCCATTGATAAAGGTGAACCACAATTAATTGACTGAGGTTGCAGTACCTACAGCTTCCACACGGTGTCTAGAGTCTTGTCATTTCCCTTCGAGTTTTTTCTTGGTCAAACACATGCAGGGCACCGTATCTCCTCAGGTCTAGGACCGGATATTTTCGTTGAGTTTCTAGCCGGACATTTTTCCAGACAGACAGCTAATGATCTTTACATCGCCTCCTGATGAATTTTATCGCTTATTAACGTTTACTAATACCTAAAGTTGCATTACAAACGTATTTCGAAGTGTTTTGTGAAAGTTTATCGTCGACTTTTTGAATTTAAAAAAATGACGTTACGTTTTGAAACAATGTTTTTTTCGTTTATCACACAGTCTACATATAACGATATCTAGGCTTTATATGGACCGATTTAATCGAAATAAAGACCCAAATAGTGTTTATGGGACATCTAGGAGTGCCAACAAAGAAGATGGTGAAAGGTAATGAATGTTTTCTATTTTATTGTGCGGTTTGTGTAACGACAAAATGCTAATTATTTTGTTTACGTCCCCTGTGGGTCTTTTGGGGTGTTACATGCTATCAGATAATAGCTTCTCATGCTTTCGCTGAAAAGCATTTTAAAAATCTGACTTGTTGCCTGGATTCACAACGAGTGTAGCTTTAATTCGATACCCTGCATGTGTATTTTAATGAACTTTTGAGTTTTAACTAATACTATTAGCATTTAGCGTAGCGCATTTGCATTTCCAGAGCTCTAGTTGGGACGCAAGCGTCCCGAGTAGAAGCAAGAGGTTAAGATAAGACCATACATAAAATGGAAGTTTTACTAGAGTGTTACCCCCTGTTTGACTAAATAGCTCAAGAAACTTGATCAGTACGCCAATAGAGTAGTTCTCTTAAAACCAGTTATGCATTTGGGGGGGCTATTAAACATTTTGGATGAAAAACATTCCCGTTTTAAACAAGATATTTTGTCATGAAAAGATGCTCGACTTTGCATATAATTGACAGCTTTGGAAAGAAAACACTCTGACGTTTCCAAAACTGCAAAGATATTGTCTGTGAGTGCCACAGAACTGATGTTACAGGTGAAACCCAGATAAAAATCCAACCAAGAAGCGCCGCATTTTTTAAAACCGCCTCATGCCAATGACTCCTTATATGGCTGTGAATGAGCTGCGAATGAGTTTACGTTTTCCACGTATTCCCCAAGGTGTCTACAGCATTGCGGCGTCTTTTTAGGCAGTTCCATTGAAGAATGGCTGTAAGGGACCATATATAGCATGTGGTCACATGGTGTCTCTCGCAGAAAATCTTGCGTAAAATACTGAGGTAGCCATTTTTCCAATCGCTTCTTATGAGAAACCAACTGCCTCAAAGGATATATTATCGAATATATATGTTAAAAACACCTTGAGGATGGATCCTAAACAACGTTTGCCGTGTTTCTGTCGATATTATGGAGCGAATTTTGAAAAAAGTTTGGCGTTATAGTTGCAGCATTTTCCGGTCGATTTCTCAGCCAAGCATGATGAAGAAACGGGAGCTATTTCGCCTACAAAAATAATATTTTTGGAAATTTGAACATTTGCTATCTAACTGGGAGTCTCCTGAGTGAAAGCATCCGAAGTTCTTCAAAGGTAAATTATTTAATTTGGTTGCTTTTCTTATTTTCGTGAAAATGTTGCCTGCTGCCAGCAGAGCCTAGCATAGCATTATGCCATGATAAACTTACACAAATGCTTGTCTAGCGTTGGCTGTAACGCATATTTTGAAAATCTGAGATGACAGTGTTGTTAACAAGGCTAAGCTTGTGTTTGAATATACTTATTTCATTTCATTTGCGATTTTCATGAATAGGAAAAGTATTTATGTCCGCTGCGTCATGCAAATTAGTTTGAGGCTATGATTACGCTCCCGGATACGGGATTGTTAACAACCATTTTTTTTATTTTTAAATCTGATCTTTTAAAAAACTTGCTTGGGCCAAGAAACACGAGCAATGGACATTAGACCGGTGGAAATCTGTACTTTGGTGTGATGAGTACAAATTTGAGATTTCTGCTTCCAATCGCTGTGTCTTTGTGAGACGCAGAGTAGGTGAACGAATGATTTCCGCATGTGTGGTTCACACCGTGAAGCATGGAGGAGGAGGTGTGATGGTGTGGGAGTGCTTTGCTGGTGACACTGTCTGTGATTTATTTAGAATTCAAGGCACACTTAACCAGCATGGCTACCACAGCATTCTGCAGCGATATGCCATCCCATCTGGTTTGCGCTTATTAAGACTATCATTTCTTTTTCAACAGGACAATGACCCAACACACCTCCAGGCTGGGTAAGGGCTATTTGACCAAGAAGGAGAGTGATGGAGTGCGGCATCAGATGACCTGGCCTCCACAATCATCCGACCTCAACCCAATTGAGATGGTTTGGGATGAGTTGGACTGCAGGGTGAAGGAAAAGCAGCGAACAAGTTCTCAGTATCTGTAGAAATTCCTTTAAGACTGTTGGAAAAGCATTCCAGGTGAAGCTGGTTGAGAGAATGTCAAGAGTGTGCAAAGCTGTCATCAAGGCAAAGGGTGGCTACTTTTTTCAGTTTCTACATTATTCCATGTGTTATTTCCTAGTTATGATTTCTTCACTATTATTTCACTATTATTCTACAATAAGGAGTAGGTGTATCCAAACTTTTAACTGGTACTGTATGTTAGAAATGCAATGTCTTTAGGCTCAAACAGGTTGTGGCAAGTTTTTTGTGTGCTGCCAGGATGACATAGCTCAGCCAAATACTTTTCTACAGCCCATTGCTCCGCCTTCCTCTCTCTGGTTTAACTCACTGAGACAGAGAGAGACAGAGAGACTTCTTGACAGAGATGTGACCTGCCCGGACATCAGGAACGATCTGCCCATATTGTTGATCGCTAAAGTAGATTATTTCAAAGGACTATCTATCCGGACAAGTAGCAATGGGGAAACTTTTGCTATTTTTATTGGTTACTTTTCTTTTGCTGGATGTGACATTTCAATCCAAAGGTAAAGACAACCACATGTTATTGACAACATTTGATCAAAAAGTAATCATTCTTGAAAGACGTGGAAACTAAAATGCTAATCTAATAATTTAGGGAATGTTTAGTACAGATGCTTGTTCCCTTTTGTTGTTGTTTCCAACTGTGGGATTTTATCAAGTTTGATTTATAAGAATTTTTTTTAGCAGAATTGAATGAATGTTTAGCACTATGAAATCCTTCTTTGTTTTGTTGCACTAACTTGCACATCTTTACACAGTAGTTATGTTAATCACTAAAGCATTGTGTAAGATTTGATGAATCTACCTTGTACAGATAGAGGTTTCTTCATCTCTCCTGACTCACACGCTTGTCATGCGTTCCCGCATGTTACCACACCTTGGACTAACAGCGGAGGCCATTCCATGTTAGCAGCTCTTCTCATTTCCATAGTTATTCAACTAAGTCATCACATGTCAAAATGCCTTAACTTTACTAAATTGACTGTATGCTTTAGGATATTAGAAAAACAAATGCACAGTGTTTTTGTTTCCTGCATATTTCTCTCTTTCAATTATTTACCGTCACATGTTATGTATCTCTATGGAAATGAACGCCGTTAACCAAATAAATGAATACGGAGGTGAAAAACAAACAACAAGCTCTGTTTTGAATAGCCTGTAGTTTCCGTGTGAGTTGCTATGGTACCAAATCCTAATGTCTCCCCCCCTTCATCTACTTCCCCAGGGAAAAGGGCCAAGAAATCCAAGTGCAACATCACTGTAATTCCCAGAACATTTAAAGGAAAAATCATACAGTTAAAGTCTGTCTCTCTCCCTAATGCCTGCCAACAGACACAGACACAACAAGCACCCCATTATTCTGGCCCCCCCACTGCCTCTGCTCCTACCCCTCCGGCGCTGTGTTTGCTAAGCAACGACACAGCGGCGTACCTCGTCGGCCCCCTGAGCAGGTGGGTCATCCCCAGTTTTTACATGCTGGCCATTGTCGTGGGGATCCCGGCCAACGTTGCCATCTTGTCCTCCGTGGCCACCGAAGTCAGGAGGGTGTCGTCGGCCATCCTCTACTGCAGCCTGGCCATCTCCGACCTCTTCCTCCTCCTCTCCCTCGTCTTCAAGGCCCACTACCATCTCCACGGCAACCACTGGGTGTTCGGCGAGACTGCCTGCCGCATCGTCACAGCCTGTTTCTACGGCAACCTGTACTGCTCGGCACACACGCTAGCCTGTATTAGCGTCAAACGCTACCTGGCCGTGGTGCGCCCGTTTCTCTACAAGAGCCTCCCCAAGAGGGCCTATACCGCCTGGGCCAGCGTGGTTGTTTGGGGGGTGTTTGGGGCTGCTGTCATACCCGAGCTCCTGGTCCGGCAGAGCTACCACCTCCCTCAGCTAGGCCTCACTACTTGCCATGATGTTCTTCCACTGGACTACAGCTCCCATGCTCCTCTGCTCTACTACAAGCTGGGCCTGACCTTTCTGGGTCTACTAGTCCCGCTGGTGGTCACGGCTGTGTGTTATGCACGGATAGTCCGAGAACTCAACCACTCACACCACGACTGGGCGCTGTATGTCAAGGCTAGCTCGCTGGTGTTTGTGATTTTTGTGGCATGTTTCGGCCCCGCCGGGACCCTCCACTTCCTGCATTATGTGCGTCTGTTGGCGGGCGAAGAGGACAGCTTCTACGGCTACTTCAATGTGGCAGTGTGTCTGTGCTGTCTGCATGCCTGCCTGGACCCATTCCTCTTCCTCCTTATGTCCAAATCAACCGGATCCAAACTCCACTTCATGACTCTGAGCATCTCCACCTGAATCTTCATCCGGAACAAAAGTACAAAATAATCCACATTTATTCCATGATCTTCAAGGGGAAGACCATGAGCATCCCCACCTGAATTTGACGTAACCTGGATTAGAATTTTGGACCGCAACATCAGGCCTAAATTTGGGTCAGCCACTTCAATCTAGATCTCAACTATGTGACTGACTATCGGAAGATAAGGCCAGAAACTGGATCAGGGTTAGTTATGGATCTCAGTGAGGTTTCTCATTTCAGATCCAGTTTCATATGTGAAATCGGTTTAGATCTGTGTGTGACTCTTTTTTGTCTTTTTTTAACCCTTATTTTACTGGGTAAATTGACTGAGAACACATTCTCATTTACAGCAAACACCTGGGGAGTAGTTACAGGGGAGAGGAGAGGGGATGAATGAGTCAATTGGCAATTTGTTGTTGGCAAATCATAAACGGGACCCTTCCAACCACAAACAGAGAGAGGAACATCAACTACTGTATCAATGCTGGGACTCTGAGTAGACTGGACTGGAATTCTGTGTTTGTGTGTGTGTGTGTGTGTGTGTGGGGGGGGGGGGGCTATATATGTCTATTGTATTTGTTGTTTACTTACAAATCCTATTAAAAATGTTTTTAAGGATACATGTGAAATATTTACATTTGGCCAAATAATGTATATATTCCAACATATATTACAGAATGTACTTCAAATGTAAATACAGTGCCTTTAGAAAGTATTCACACTTCTTTACTTTTTCCACATTTTGTTGTGTTACAAAGTGGGATTCAAATGTATTTAATTGTGATTTTTTTTGTCAAAGATCTACACACAAAAAACGCTAGGTCAATAAATGTTAGATTCACCTTGGCCACGATTATAGCTGTGAGTCTTTCTGGGTAAGTCTCTCAGAGCATTCCACACCTGGATTGTGCAACATTTCCATTATCCTTTTCATAATTCTTCAAGATCTGTCAAATTGGTTGTTGATCATTGCTAGACAACCATTTTCAGGTCTTGCCATAGATTTTCAATCAGATTGAACCTTTCTAGGGCAGGCGTTCCGCTAACATTCCGCTGAAAAGGCAGCGCGCGAAATTCAAAAATATTTTTTAGAAATATGTAACTTTCACACATTAACAAGTCCAATACAGCAAATGAAAGATAAACTTATTGTTAATCAACCCATCGTGTCCGATTTCAAAAAGGCTTTACAGCGAAAACACAACACATGATTATGTTAGATCACCGCCAAGTCAAAAAAACACACAGCCATTTTTCCAGCCAAAGATAGGAGTCACAAAAAGCAGAATCACTAACCTTTGATGATCTTCATCAGATAACACTCATGGGACATCATGTAACACAATACATGAATGTTTTGTTCGATAATGTGCATATTTACATCCAAAAATCTCAGTTAACATTGGTGCGTTACGTGCAGTAATGTTTTGATTCCAAAACATCCGGTGATTTTGCAGAAATACTCATAATAAACATTGATAGAAGATATTCACAGAATTAAAGATAGACTTCTCCTTAATGCAACCACTGTGTCAGATTTTTACGGAAAAAGCATAATCTGAGAACGGCGCTCAGAGCCCAATCCAGCCAGAGAAATATCCGCCATTTTGGAGTCAACAGAAGTTAGATATAACACTATAAATATTAATCAGATCTTCATCAGAATGCACTCCCAGGAATCCCAGTTCGACAATAAATGACTGATTTGTTCAATAAAATTCCATAAAGTCCATCATTTATGTCCAAATAGCCACTTGTTGTTAGCGTGTTCAGCCCACTAATCCATCTTCATGAGGCGCGAGCACTTGGTCCAGACAAAAACTCAAAAAGTTCCATTACAGGTCGTAGAAACAAGTCAAACGATGTATGGAATCAATCTTTAGGATGTTTTTAACATAAAACATCAATAATGTTCCAACCGGAGAATTCCTATGTCTGAAGAAAAGCCATGGAACTCTGTCGGGAGTGCGCGTCACGAGCCCGAGACACTCTGCCAGACCACTGACTCAAATAGGTCTCATAAGCTCCCCCTTTATAGTAGAATCCTCAAACCAGTTTCTAAAGACGGTTGACATCTAGTGGAAGCCGTAGGAAGTGCAACTTGACTCCATAGACACTGTGTATTCGGTAGGCCAAGCTTTGAAAAATTTCAAACCGCAGATTTCCCACTTCCCGGTTGGATTTTTCTCAGGTTTTCGTCTGTCATATGAACTCTGTTATAATCACAGACATCATTCAAACAGTTTTAGAAACTTCAGAGTGTTTTCTATCCAATACTAATAATAATATGCAGACGAAATTAGCATCTGGGACAGAGTGGGAGGCAGTTCACTCTGGGCACGCTATCCATTCAAAAGTGAAAATGCTGCCCCCTATCCCAAAAGAGTTAAGTCAAAACTGTAACTCGGCCACTCAGGGACATTCACTGTCTTCTTAGTAAACAACTCCAGTGTAGATTTGGCGTAGGTTTTTGTCCTGCTGAAAGGTGAATTCAGAAAGAAGACTGAACTTCTGTCTGGCAGAAAGAAGACTGAACCAGATATTCCTCTAGGATTTTGCTTGTGCTTAGCTCCATTCCATAGATTTTTTTGTCCTGATAACTCCCCGGCCCTTAACGATTACAAGCATAACATGATGCAGCCACCACTATGCTTGAAAATATAGAGTGTGCTACTCGGTAATGGGTTGTATTGGATTTGCCCCAAACATAACCCTTTACAGTGCATTCGGAAAGTATTCAGGTTACAGCCTTTTTCTAAATATTTTATTTGATTTATTTGATTTTATTTCACCTTTATTTAACCAGGTAGGCCTGTTGAGAACAAGTTCTCATTTACAACTGCGACCTGGCCAAGATAAAGCATAGCAGTGTGAACAGACAACAACACCGAGTTACACATGGAGTAAACAATAAACAAGTCAATAACACAGTAGAACACAGTAGAGTCTATATACATTGTATGCAAAAGGCATGAGGAGGTAGGTGAATAATTACAATTTTGCAGATTAACACTGGAGTGATAAATGATCAGATGGTCATGTGCAGGTAGAGATACTGGTGTGCAAAAGAGCAGAAAAGTAAATAAATAAAAACAGTATGGGGATGAGGTAGGTAAATTGGGTGGGCTATTTACCGATGGACTATGTACAGCTGCAGCGATCGGTCAGCTGCTCAGATAGCAGATGTTTAAAGTTGGTGAGGGAAATAAAACTCTCAAACTTCAGCGATGTTTGCAAATCGTTCCAGTCACAGGCAGCAGAGAACTGGAAGGAAAGGCAGCCAAATGAGGTGTTGGCTTTAGGGATGATCAGTGAGATACACCTGCTGGAGCGCGTGCTACGGGTGGGTGTTGCCATCATGACCAGTGAACTGAGATAAGGCGGAGCTGTACCTAGCATGGACTTGTAGATGACCTGGAGCCAGTGGGTCTGGCGACGAATATGTAGCGAGGGCCAGCCGACTAGGTGCATACAGGTCGCAGTGGTGGGTGGTATAAGGTGCTTTAGTAACAAAACGGATGGCACTGTGATACCCGTGACCGGCTCGGAAACCAGATTGCACAGCGGAGAAGGTACGGTGGGATTCGAGATGGTCAGTGATCTGTTTGTTGACATGGCTTTCGTAGGATGGAAATAGGTCTGTAACAGTTTGGGTCCAGGGTGTCTCCCCCTTTGAAGAGGGGGATGACTGCGGCAGCTTTCCAAACCTTGGGGATCTCAGACGATATGAAAGAGAGGTTGAACAGGCTGGTAATAGGGGTTGTGACAATGGCGGCGGATAGTTTCAGAAATAGAGGGTCCAGATTGTCA
Organism: Oncorhynchus nerka; assembly: GCF_034236695.1. Classification (NCBI taxonomy): domain Eukaryota; kingdom Metazoa; phylum Chordata; class Actinopteri; order Salmoniformes; family Salmonidae; genus Oncorhynchus; species Oncorhynchus nerka. The sequence goes on along the minus strand of NC_088414.1, from coordinate 9,217,751 downwards.
AGCCCAGCTGATTTGTACGGGTCCAGGTTTTGCAGCTCTTTCAGAACATCTGCTATCTGGATTTGGGTAAAGGAGACGCTGGGGAGGCTTGGATAAAATAGTTTTTGTTCCTCATTAATCTACACACAATACTCCAAAATGACAAAGCAAAAACAGGTTTTTAGAAATGTAAAAAATGTAAAAAATTACAATTAAAAACTGAAATATTACATTCACATAAGTATTCAGACCTTTTACTCAGTACTGTGTTGAAGTACCTTTGGCAGCATTTACAACCTTGAGTCTCCTTGGGAGATTCTCCAATTCTTCTCTGCAGATCCTCTTAAATTCTGTCAGATTGAATGGGGAGCGTTGCTGCACAGCTATTTTCAGGTCTCTCCAGAGATGTTCGAACGGGTTCAAGTCCGGGCTCTGACTGGGCCACTAAAGGACATTCAGAGACTTGTTCCGAAGCCACTCCTCCGTTGTCTTGGTTGTGTGCTTAGAGTCGTTGTCCTGTTGGAAGGTGAACCTTTGCTCCAGTCTGAGGTACTGAGCACTCTGGAGCAGGTTTTCATCAAGGACCTCTCTGTACTTTGTTCTGTTCATCTTTGCCTCAATCCTGACTAGTCTCCCTGTCCCTGCCGCTTATAAACATCCCCATAGCATGATGCTGCCACCACCATGCTTCACTGTAGGGATGGTGCCAGGTTTCCTCCAGACGTGACACTTGGCATTCAGGCCAAAGATTTCAATTTTGTTTTCATCATACCAGAGAATCTTGTTTCTCATGGTCTGAGAGTCTTTAGGTGTCTTTTGGCAAACTCCAAGCAGGCTGTCATGTGCCTTTTACTGAGGATTGGCTTCTGTCTTCCTTCTGATTGGTGGAGCGCTGTAGAGATGATTGTCCTCCTGGAAGGTTCTCACATCTCCACAGAGGAACTCTGGAGCTCTATAGAGTGACCATCGGGTTCTTGCTCACCTCCCTGACCAAGGCCCTTCTCCCCCGATTACTCAGTTTGGCTAGGCAGCAAACTCTAGGAATAGTCTTGTACTATTAGCTAGCTGGCTTGCTACAGCAGGCCACTGTGTGTAAGCTAATGAGATGCATGTTAGCTAGCTAGCTAGCGTGGGGAGCGTTTTATTTATTTATTTAACCTTTATTTAACTAGGGGTTGGCATGGGGAGCATTGTAATTCCACCTCATTTATTTGCAGAGAAGGATTTTAGAACACAGAGACAAAATCAGAAGGTTAATGGCGTGGAAGAGGAATGCAGAGATGTTGATGTTGTTGGTGGGTAAAGATAGATTTGCAAAGCCACAATTTAGCCAAATTACTCATTCACATGAATGTAGGCCTGTGTATTTCACAGGAAGTAACTTATAATCATCAATGTCGCGATACAAGTGTAATGAAAGAACCATAAGCTATAATATATTGGAATCATAATGTTAAGATACCATAATCCAATTGGTAGCATATTACATGACAAAATCATGCTGAAGTTTATCATTTACAATGTTATAAAAGCGAAAGGGGGATACCTAGTCAGTTGTAATGGTGATTTCTATCCTTTGATGAGTAAAATTCACAATTTAATTTACTCAACACATTCACAAATGGTGGCTTTGGTCACAGTTTGGGGGTTGAGGTTGCTTGATGTTCATAGCTAGCTAGCAGCACAAGCAGACATTGTTTTGCAAATCTCTCTTCACCCAACATCAACACCAACGATCTCTGAAATCCTCCTCCTCGCCATTGACCTTATGATTTTTGTCTCTGTACAGTTCTGTCGCGCCGCTCACCTTTCTACAATCATCGCATTGCTCCGCATTCTCCTGTGGAATATAAATGGGGGTGGAACTTCGTCTGGCGAATTCAGAAGTGGTTGAAACCCTACGTTAGTAGCCTCTTTAAAATCACATGCACTTAAATCCGACTCATTACAATTGCAGAACTGGCAGCGTACAAACTAAACCTGTAAACACAGAACACAAGATAACAGAATTTCAGCAGGCAAGAAAATAGAAAATACTAATTGAGTGTAAACTTCTGATCCACTGGGAATGTGATGAAAGAAATAAAAGCTGAAATAAATCCTTCTCTCTATTATTCTGACATTTCCCATTCTTAAAATAAAGTGGTGAACCTAACTGACCTAAAACTGTGCATTTTTACTAGGATTAAATGTCAGGAATTGTGAAGAACTGAGTTGAAATGTATTTGGCTAAGGTGAATGTAAACTTCTGACTTCAACTGTATGTGTGTTATATAGATAGAGGAGGGAGTAAAATGTTGGAAAGCAATAAACATTTTAGAACAACTATGGCTGAATTATTATCCTGACACTTTAAAAACTACTAGTCGAATAAGACGTGTGAGATGACAAATTTTGGCAAAGAGATATATTTATAGACTAATACACCTGAAACATTACTAGTTCCTCCCCCCGATCAAACGGACATAAAAAATCAAGTGAAAAGCAAGCCTAACGTGAAAAGAAATCTCAACTAGCAAGCAAGTTTCAGCAATGAAGAATTGAGTGTGTGCGCATTCACACGAGGGGGGGGGGGGGATTCTGGCAGGGGGGAGCTTTTCGGCACAACAACAACACAGTCGGAAAAACTAGCTTCTAGGAAGTCCCCTTTTAATGGCTCAGGACGGAAGCTGTCCCCCTGTAATAGAGTATTTCTGTCCGTTTCTTTTCTATACAGAGTTGTAAACAGGGTTCCATTTGATTTCTCAATCCACATATCGAGGTAACGAACACGTTTAGTGTCACATTCAATAGTGAATTTGAGATTGGGGTCAATGTCATTGAGTAGTGCCATTAAGTCTGACAGCTCTTTTCCTGTTTCTCCCCATGTGCAAAGAAACGTTGTCAATATATCGACACCACTTCAGGACTTTATTCAAAAATTGAGCAAAGATGCAAATGTATCGACATCGCTCTCTCTCTCTCTCACTGCGATAGTATACGCCGTCAAGTGTGTAAATTAAAGGGGGTAGGTCTCTCTAATCAGGTCAGTGGGCTGATATAATCTGTGTGGATTCTGTTCTTCATCTGTTCTTCATCTATACTCTTACAGCTGCTGTCTTTCTGGTTATGTCTTGTATGGATAAAGCGTTAGCTAACGTCTCGTATCGTTCCGTGCAGTTACACAGGTCGAGACAGAAATAACAATAACAATCTCTTCAAAGGGTTTAACACTGCCATCTTCTGGCCATCTAGACATCTTTTTTTTAACCTATGTTTTGTATCATATTCTTTCTATCAGTCCCTCTATATCTCTCATTTCCACCATCTGCATATTCTTCTCCTTCACTTGTCTATCCTTCTCCCCCATCAATCTGCTGAACTCCCTCTGCGTCTTTGTCTTTATGATCATGATGTTCTTCTATAAGTCAGGTAGAACTATCTTCATCAGGTTTCTCTCTGCTTCAACTCTGGCCTCTCCTTCACAGTGCTTCCTCATCTCAGTCTCACGTTTGTGTCTCTCCTCCCTCTGTTTCCCTCCTTTCATTATCTCTCCTCTCTTTAGATGTCTCCAGCTTCATCTCCATCTCCTTCCTCTTATAAGACTCCATCTCCAGCTCTCTCTTCTTGTCCTCGCTCCTCTCTACTTTAAGCTTTCTCTCCAGTTCAGTAGTTTTTTCACTGAGAGTTCAGATAATATCTCCCTCGTGCTCCTCCTCCTCCTGCTCCAGCAGCTCTACGACCTGAGTGACAAGGACCCTGTCCTTAATGTTGAGGACATGGTACCTGCTCCAGCAGCTCTGAGACCTGAGTGCCAAGGGCCCTGTCCTTAATGTTGAGGACATGCTACCTGCTCCAGCAGCTCTGGGACCTGAGTGCCAAGGGCCCTGTCCTTAATGTTGAGGACATGGTACCTGCTCCAGCAGCTCTGGGACCTGAGTGCCAAGGGCCCTGTCCTTAATGTTGAGGACATGATACCTGCTCCAGCAGCTCTGGGACCCGAGTGCCCGTGGGCCCTGTCCTTAATATTGAGAACATGGTACCTGCTCCAGCAGCTCTGAGACCTGAGTGCCAAGGGCCCTGTCCTTAATGTTGAGGACCTGGTACCTGCTCCAGCAGCTCTGAGACCTGAGTGCCAAGGGCCCTGTCCTTAATGTTGAGGACATGATACCTGCTCCAGCAGCTCTGGGACCTGAGTGCCAAGGGCCCTGTCCTTAATGTTGAGGACATGATACCTACTCCAGCAGCTCTGAGACCTGAGTGCCCGAGGGCCCTGTCCTTAATGTTGAGGACATGATACCTGCTCCAGCAGCTCTGGGACCTGAGTGCCAAGGGCCCTGTCCTTAATGTCGAGGACATGATACCTGCTCCAGCAGCTCTGGGACCTGAGTGCCCGAGGGCCCTGTCCTTAATGTTGAGGACCTGGTACCTGCTTCAGCAGCTCTGGGACCTGAGTGCCAAGGGCCCTGTCCTTAATGCTGCTCCCACACTTCTGTACAAGCTGCCGGATGTCCTAACTCCCCACTCAGCTCTCTCAAGCTGTACGTATGGGTGAATAGTGAATAATCACAGTGTTTTTGCACCCCCCCCCCCCAAACATCTCCTCTATTATTTCCAGTGCCCCTCTCTCCTCCCCTTGGAAGGCTCCATTAGTATGACCAAGAGGAGGTCGTGGGGTCCCAGGGCAGACATCCTGTCTCATCTCCTCCAGAGAGAGTCCAGGGCAGAACAAGTCTGGAGTGTCCCCCAGCACCAGCCTTCTCCCACACAGGTCCCCCTCCCTCCTCTTACTTCTCTGGGTCACTGTGGGCTATACTCGGCCTTGTCTCAGGATGGTAAGTTGGTGGTTGAAGATATCCCTCTAGTGGTGTGGGGGCTGTGCTTTGGCAAAGTGGGTGAGGTTATATCCTGCCTGTTTGGCCCTGTCCGGGGGTATCGTTGGACGGGGACACAGTGTCTCCCGACCCCTCCTGTCTCAGCCTCCAGTATTTATGCTGCAATAGTTTATGTGTCGGGGGGCTAGGGTCAGTCTGTTATATCTGGAGTACTTCTCCTGTCTTATCCGGTGTCCTGTGTGAATTTAAGTATGCTCTCTCTAATTATCTCCCTCTTTTTCTCACTTTCTCTCACATGAAGGTAGGTTTACGTTACCTCAGTGACACATGAAGGTATGAACCTACTGAAGGGTAGTTCTGGGTTTCTAGTGAAATGTGAATGTTAAGTATCACATACATTATTGTGTATTTCCCTAACCAGTCATCTGAGCTGAGGTCTCTCTTCTTCTTAGTCTTCACATCACAAATCTGTTAAGCTGAAATGATCATATCTGAATTCTGTGTTAAAAGACTTTAGGCAGAAATATTACGTAGTTGGAAAGTATGAAGTGATATCCAACCATATTCATTACTTTGTGAAGAGTCATCAATAACCTGCAAATTGAGGAAAGGTGATACACTATTTCTCTCCTTCAGAGTTGAGTCCTTTTCTTTTAGGTTCTCTTCAAATTCCCCCAATGTCTTCCTCAACTCCTCTACTTGTCTGTCTTTGTCCTCTAGATAATTTTTTTACTGCTGAATGTCTGAATGCTTCTTCTTCTTCCCAGCTTCAATGCTGCGGGAGAGAGAGCAATTAACATTTATGATCAATTCTCTCATCTCTGAAAACTACAAATGTACACTGATTCATTTGTTTGACCAGAATTAAACTTCTCACCACTAATTTTGTTCTACACTTTGATATTTGGAGTAATGACAAATTTGAAGTTATTGATTTCTAATTGATTTGCCAAAATATAATCATATTAATCAGTGTTGTAGTACTCCATGTCGGATACAGTTGTGCTCGGTCTTGACCAGCCGAGTAAACTAATTTATCAGCTTCCATTCAGTCAGCGCGTAAAACCGCGTTGCCAGGTTTTAAATATATATATGTAAATTTATCAGCTTCCATTCAGTCAGTGCGTAAAACCGTGTTGCCAGGTTTTAAATATATATATGTAAATCGGAAGTTTACATACACTTTAGCCAAATTACATTTCAACTCAGTTTTGCACAATTCCTGACATTTAATCCTAGTAAAAAAGTCCCTGTCTTAGGTCAGTTAGGTTTAAGAATGTGTTTAAGAATTTTAAGAATGTGAAATGTCAGAATAATAGTAGAGAGAAGGATTTATTTCAGCTCTTATTTCTTTCATCACATTCCCAGTGGGTCAGAAGTTAACATACACTCAATTAGTATCTGGTAGCATTGCCTTTAAATTGTTTAACTTGGGTCAAGCGTTTCGGGTAGCCTCAAGCTTCCCACAATAAGTTGGGTGAATTTTGGCCCATTCCTCCTGACAGAGCTGGTGTAACTGAGTCAGGTTTGTAGGCCTCCTTGCTCGTACACGCTTTTTCAGATCTGCCCACAAATTTTCTATAGAATTGAGGTCAGGGCTTTGTGATGGCCACTCCAATACCTTGACTTTGTTGTCCTTAAGCAATTTTGCCACAACTTTGGAAGTATGCTTGGGGTCCATTTGGAAGACCCATTTGCGACAAACCTTTCACTTCCTGACTGGAATGTCTTGAGTGTCTTGAGATGTTGCTTCAATATATCCACATAATTTTCCAGCCTCATGATGCCATCTATTTTGTGAAGTGCACCAGTCCCTCGTGCAGCAAAGCAACCCCACAACATGATGCTACCACCCCCATGCTTCACGGTTGGGATGGTGTTCTTCGGCTTGCAAGCCTCCCCCTTTTTCCTCCAACGATGGTCATTATGGCCAAACAGTTCTATTTTTGTTTCATCAGACCAGAGGATATTTCTCCAAAAAGTATGATCTTTGTCCCCATGTGCAGTTGTATGGCTTTTTATTGGCGGTTTTGGAGCAGTGGCTTCTTCCTTGCTGAGCGGCCTTTCAGGTTATGTCGATATAGGAGTCGTTTTACTGTGGATATAGATACTTTTGTACCTGTTTCCGCCAGCATCTTCACAAAGTCCTTTGCTGTTGTTCTGGGATTGATTTGCACTTTTCGCACCAAAGTACGTTCATCTCTAGGAGACAGAACGCGTCTCTTTCCTGAGCAGTATGACGGCTGCATGGTCCCATGGTGTTTATACTTGTGTACTATTGTTTGTACAGATGAACGTGGTAGAGTCATGTGTTTGGAAATTGCTCCCATGGATGAACCAGACTTGTGGAGGTCTCCTATTTTTTTCTGATGTCTTGGCTGATTTCTTTTGATTTCCCCATGATGTCAAGCAAAGAGGCACCTCCAATGAACTCAAATGATGTCAATTAGCCTATCAGAAGCTTCTAAAGCCATGACATACATTTTTGGAATTTTCCAAGCTGTTTAAAGGCACAGTCAACTTAGTGTATGTAAACCTCTGACCAACTGGAATTGTGACGCAGTGAGTTGTTGAAAAATGAGTTTTAATGACTCCAACCGAAGTGTATGTAAACTTCCGACTTCAACTGTATATATATCCAGACGGATAAACTCTCCAAACATCCCGACATGGTCCTAAAGCACACCGTTGCCTCGTTTTGTATCACATTCCAAAGATAAAACTCTGAGCGGGGGGCAAAAATGCCATTTTCCCAGTGAAATTTGCACCCCTGATTATAGACATGTGGCAACCCTTTTGGCCTTCAGTGTGTGACAGGTTGGTGATTCTGAAGGGATCCGTAATACCAGCCCACTCATGTAGCGGAGGACACTTTTAGTGGAACACAAAGGGCCAGTGGAGTTGTGGAGGGTATATGCAGGTATAAGCCGTAAACCCAGTTATTTTTCAGTGGGCATTGCTTATACTCACTTTTTAATCGCTATTGACGCAAATCAAAGTAGTGGAGCGGAGGTATACGACTTGTCAATTATGTAGTGCAATGGAGAAACCCTGCACAAAGTAACCTGCACAATCGCAAAGCCCATGAAAAAAATACATCTATTTTTACATGTGATCCGCAAAGAATGGCATCTGTAGCCGGTAGGGTAGATGTTTCAACTTATGAGATCTACCAGTAAATGCTAACTAAGGCAGCAATGGGTGTGCAAACCATGCATTGAACAAGTTTAGTCCAAAGTGTTGGTTAGTAGGCTATTTGTGATGCGCAATTGTCATCATGCCTGTTTGCATCAGGGGCGTAGAGGGACAGAGGCTTACTCACTGGGGAGACAGGCGCCAACGGGCCCACCCACTCAGATTGATGTGGTTTAAGCTGTTGTGGACAAATTCAAACAAAATATGGTCTATAAAAAAAGGGAGATTGAGGGTGAAAATCAGACAAATCTATATGAAAACTAATTAAAAAACAAATTCCCAGTTAATGCAACAAAGCAAACTTCATAAGAGGTTTTAAAAATAGGTTCTATTTGACTCAACTTTCCATGATGCACACTTACGGCCTAGGAACAGTGGGCAGAACAACATATGTTTATATTGTCAGCTCAGGGATTTGATCTAGCAACCTTCTGGTTACTGGCCCAAAGCTCAAACTGCTAGGCTACCTGCCACCCCAAGGCACACTAAGGCATTTTTGGCAGAATAGATGGCTGCAGTTCAATTCACCAATACATTTCTTGCTAGTCTAAGAAATATGACTATCAGGTTGTAAATCACAGCTGGACTGGTACTGGTGTTTGCTGCACTCTTTCAGTTTCTAAATTACTACTAGTTACTAAATATTCTGGACAAACTGACGAACGTAACTAAGGCTGGGAATGTCATTTCAATTAAACTAGCAAAGGCAATCATCACAAGTCAGTCATAACGTGGCTAATAGGCTAACTCATCTATTTATGTACCAAGCTAAAAACACAGATCCTAACGTTAGCTAGATAGCTAGCTGCTAGGAGGATGTCATGTCATGCCATTGGAAGAGTGGATGAGCGACTGACTTTTCCCCCTCCCTCATATTGTTCTTCGGTGACTAAAAACAGCTAGAGATGTAGGTGTAATTTTGGTTAGCGAGCAAGAACTTGAACGACTGCATTCGCAGATTTACTCCAGCTATGTCCTCCCATTTCAGAGCACTCATCTGAGTGTGCCAGAGTGCTGAACAACTGCTGAATTTACGAAAGTGCAACAGGGGTTAATAAATGTAGGCAAAATAGTAATAGTTAGTCAAGAACGCTCTATGTGTAAACAACTCTGCTACGACAAGTAAATAAAATAAAATCAAAGTATTATTGGTCACATACACATGGTTAGCAGATGTTAATGTGAGTGTAGCGAAATGCTTGTGCTTCTAGTTCCAACCATGCAGTAATATCTAACAAGTAATCTAACAATTCCATAACAGCTACCTTATACCCAATTTGTAATTATTAAGTGGCTAGAGATTTGAGTCAGTATGTTGGCAGCAGCCACTCAATGTTAGTGATGGCTGTTTAACAGTCTGATGGCCTTGAGATAGAAGCTGTTTTTCAGTCTCTCAGTCTCTCGGTCCCAGCTGTACTGACCTCGCCTTCTGGATGATAGCAGGGTGAACAGGCAGTGGCTCGGGTGGTTGTTGTCCTTGATGATCTTTATGGCCTTCCTGTGACATCGGGTGGTGTAGGTGTCCTGGAGGGCAGGTAGTTTGCCCCCGGTGATGCGTTGTGCAGACCTCACTACCCTCTGGAGAGCCTTATGGTTGTGGGCGGAGCAGTTGCCGTACCAGTCGGTGATACAGCCCGACAGGATGCTCTCGATTGTGCATCTGTAAAAGTTTGTTGCGCATTCTTCGCCACGCTGTCTGTGTGGGTAGGCCTTTTCAGTTTGTCCCTGATGTGTCCGCCGAGGAACTTAAAACTTTACACCTTCAGAGTGAGGTGTTCTCTCATTTCTGTCTGGAAGTAGCTAACGATAGCTAGCAAGCTAGCCAACTTTAGCCAGTTAGCTTGGGTGCTTGGTTGGGGCAAGCAAACATTTGGCAGGCAAGCTGCAGAAGGATGAGGAGGCTGCAATTCTCCATCGTTTAGCACTGCAATTTTGACGGCAGACTAGCTGAAAAAAAATGGAGTGTTTATCTAATGTTCCTTTGATAGATTTTCGCTCATCTTGCTCTGTCTAGGATTAGTTGTTGATCTTGTTGTTGATGTGCATAACTGAGGGCGAGAGAGCCTACCTTTTCATGGTTGTTAGATCAATAGGACTGTAAAGTTCCCAAATGTACATTCAGGTGTATTTTGTGGCTTTTGGCGAATGCGTTCTAATGATCTAAAGTCAAGCTGTTGCTACTGCCTGTAAACACACAGTCCAGTTCAATGATGGCATATTGTTTGTTTGTATATAGGTCTACTGTATTTCCAATTGGCTATAGCACACCCACCGGTCTGTGTACACTCCGGTCCTGGACAAGACAGATGTTTATTTTGGTCTATTAATTGTACAAACGCACAGCCGCTTTCCCACTCTATATTGCAATAGAATTTTCACAAACCCTTAGTATGCATAATTCCGAAACATTCTAAGAATTTAGGAAACATGAAACTTACCATATCTAAGTGGACTGTACAAAACATTAGGAACACCTAATGGGGGTACCGAGTCAATGTGCGGTGGTACAAGTTTGTTGAGGTCATTTGTACATATCGGGAGGGGTAAAGTAAGTATGCATAAATAATGAACAGCGAGTGAACAGGGGGTGGGGGTGGGGGGGGTTCAATGCAAGTATTCCGGGTGGCCATTTGATTAATTGTTCAGCAGTCTTATGGCTTGGGGTAGAAGCTGTTAAGGAGCCTTTTGGTCCTAGACTTGGCGCTCCGGTACCGCTTGCTGTATGGTAGCAGAGAGAACAATCTATGACTTGGGTGACTGGAGTCTCTGACAATTTCTTGGGCTTTCCTCTGACACCACCTATTATATAGGTCCTGGATGGCAGGAAGCTTGGCCCCGGAGATGTACTGGGCCGTAAGCTCTACCCTCTGTAACGCCTTACGGTCGGATGCCAAGCAGTGGCCATACCAGGCAGTGATGCAACCGGTCAGGATGCTCTCAATGGTGCAGCTGTAGAACGTTTTGAGGATCTAGGGACCCATGCTAAATCTTTTCAGTCTCCTGAGGGGGAATAAGTGCTGCCGTGCCATCTACACAACTTTCTTGTTTTGTTAGGACCATGATAGATTGTTGGTGATGTGGACAACAAGGAACTTGAAATTCTCAACCCGCTCCACTACAGCCTTGCCGATGTGAATGGGGGCATGTTCATCACTCCTTTTCCTGTAGTCCACGATCATCTCCTTTGTCTTGCTCACGTTGAGGAAGACATTGTTGTCCACCACACTGCCAGGTATCTGACCTCCTCGCTATAGGCTGTCTCATCATTGTCAGTGATCAGGCCTACCACCGTTGTGTCGTCAGCAAACTTAACGATGGTGTTGGAGACGTGCTTGGACACGCAGTCATGGGTGAACAGAGAGTACAGGAGGAGTCTAAGCACACACCCCTGAGGGGCCCCCTTGTTGAAGATCAGCGTGGCAGATGTGTTGTTGCCTAACCCTACAACCTGGTGGCAGAGTGTCAGGAAGTCCAGGAGCCAGTTGCAGAGGGAGGTGTTTAGTCCCAGGGTGCTTAGCTTAGAAGCTTTGTGGGGACAATGTTGTTAAACGCTGAGCTGTAGTCAATGAACAGCATTCTCTCTTAGGTATTCATTTTGTCCAGGTGGGAGAGGGCCATATACCACACCCCCTCGGGCCTTATTGCTTAATTATATCATAGTGACTTACTATTAGTGGTTCTATGTCTCCCGAGCTATGCTATCTTCCCTGCAATAAAACGTATGTTTGCATCATTCCAACAACTATTCATCAGATTGTCTCTCTGTCAGGCACGCACACAAACATCTATTCCTCTTTCTCCACTCATTGTTTTCAAACAAGAGTGCTCTCATTCTTTTTCTCTCAAATACAATGTAACGGCTTTCTTCTTCCTCTTCTGAGGAGTAGTAGGAAGGATCGGAGGACCAATGCGCAGCGTGGTACGTGTTCATGATGAATTTATTACACACAGAACACTAAAACCAAAATAACAAAGAGAATGAAACGAAACAGTCCTGTCTGGTGACATACACAAAGACAGAAAACAATCACCCACACCACACAGGTGGGAAAACACCACATAGAAAAAGGAACATAGACAATCCACCCAACTCACGCCCTGACCATACTAAAACAAAGACATAACAAAAGAACTAAGGTCAGAACGTGACATACAGACGACACAAACAAGATTATTTTTGCTCCCTGTTGTCTGGATTGGAAAGTGAAATACACTGATCTCCTCTTACCTCTAATGGTCTTCACATCCTCCACTTCAGATGATAAATGGTTTATTTAAATCCATAATGACTCTCTATTCATGAAAAACTTACTGTACATGAGTATGTACAGACATACAATGCATTCAGAACGTTTTCATACCCTTTCACTTTTTCCACGTTACGTTACAGCCTCATTCTAAAATAGATTCAGTTGTTTTTCCCCCTCATTTTTTATCTACACACAATATCCCATAATGACAAAGCAGGTTTTTAGAAATGTTTGCAAATGCATTAGAAATATAAAACGGAAATATCACATCAACATAAGTACTCAGACCTTTTACTCAGTACTTTGTTGAAGCATCTTTGGAAGCGATTGCAGCCTCAAGTCTTCTTGGGTATGATGCTACAAGCTTGGCACACCTGTATTTGTGAGGTTTCTCCTATTCTTCCCTGCAGGTCTTCTCAAGCTCGGTCAGGTTGGATAGGGAGTGTCGCTGCACAGCTATTTTCAGGTCTCTCCAGAGATTTTCGATTGGGTTCAAGTCCGAGCTCTGGCTGGGCCACTCTAGGACATTCAGAGACTTTACCCAAAGCCAGTCCTGCGTTGTCTTGGCTGTGTGCTTAGGATCATTGTCCTGTTGGAAGGTGACCCTTTGCCCCAGTCTGAGGTCCTGAGCACTCTGGAGCAGGTTTTCATCAGGGATCTCTCTGTAATTTGCTCTTTCCCACTTTCCCTCGATCCTGACTAGTCTCCCAGTCTCTGACGTTGAAAAACATCCCCACTGCATTATGGTGCCACCACCATGCATCACCGTAGGGATGGTGCCACCCCAATGCATCACCGTAGGGATGGTGCCACCACCATGCATCACCGTAGGGATGGTGCCACCACCATGCATCACCGTAGGGATGGTGCCACCACCATGCATCACCGTAGGGATGGTGCCACCACCATGCATCACCGTAGGGATGGTGCCAGGTTTCCTCCGTTCAGGCCAAAGAGTTCAATCTTGGTTTCATCATACTTTCACCTTTACTTAGGTACTTCTCATCTCAGGTAATTCTCTTCTCAGGTAGTCCCCCCTCACTCTGTAAGTCAAGTATTAGTAATACTACGTAGTAATATTAGTAGTAGTAACAGGGTTCTCAAAGGATCCGGATAAAGGACCCCCCACACACACACACACACACACACAGTAGCCTGTAGATAACATGAAGGGTGTTATTGGAGATCGCTTACCTACTGATGATGAACAACCCGTTTATGTTGTTATTGAAGCTTATGTACAACTGTGAGATACTCAGCAGCACTCAGTTACGGTCAAACTGGGCCCCCTGCGCAACAGAAGAGCACATTAGCCCTGTAAAAACAGCCAAAACAGTTGTAACACACATACACACACACACACACACCGAATGGACAGCTCCACCCTCTGTCCATCTTGACAAATGACACCGATGTAAACAAAAAAAAATCTGTAATACAAGTACCATGGTTGTTAGATAATGTACGCCTTTATTGAATACATTTAGATCCCAGTTGAACCTCTTTAGACTTTAGACATGGCACATGTTAACGTTCCCTCATCAAGTTAAACTACATCAAGGACAGATATTTAGTAAATGGTTTAACACACACCTCTATCTACGTATTGTCTATAGCAGGGCTATTCCAACCTGGGCCTAAAGGACTAGTAACTTCAGCACTGCTGGTTTTCATCCCTCCCTCCTCTGATCAGGGACCGACTCAGACTTGGTCAATGGATTCTCTGGCCGATCAAATACGATCTGGTTCTTTCAGGGTCTAGACTGGGTTACTGTAAAGCATCAAATGTTTTTGGAAAAAGTACAGATGAACTTGAATTCTTGAATGATCGGTGAGAAGAGGGAGAGAGAAGAGAAACCTAGCAGTACTGTGGAGGGACCTGGAGGGCCTGGAGTTGAATAGTCCTGGTCTATAGCATGTCTGTAGCTACGTACAGTGCAGTCCTCTCACCACTGGCATGTCTGTAGCTACGTACAGTACAGTCCTCTCACCACTGGCATGTCTGTAGCTACGTACAGTACAGTCCTCTCACCACTGGCATGTCTGTAGCTACGTACAGTACAGTCCTCTCACCACTGGCATGTCTGTAGCTACGTACAGTACAGTCCTCTCACCACTGGCATGTCTGTAGCTACGTACAGTACAGTCCTCTCACCACTGGCATGTCTGTAGCTACGTACAGTACAGTCCTCTCACCACTGGCATGTCTGTAGCTACGTACAGTACAGTCCTCTCACCACTGGCATGTCTGTAGCTACGTACAGTACAGTCCTCTCACCACTGGCATGCCTGTAGCTACGTACAGTACAGTCCTCTCACCACTGGCATGCCTGTAGCTACGTACAGTACAGTCCTCTCACCACTGGCATGTCTGTAGCTACGTACAGTACAGTCCTCTCACCACTGGCATGTCTGTAGCTACGTACAGTACACTCCTCTCACCACTGGCATGTCTGTAGCTACGTACAGTACAGTCCTCTCACCACTGGCATGTCTGTAGCTACGTACAGTACAGTCCTCTCACCACTGGCATGTCTGTAGCTACGTACAGTACAGTCCTCTCACCACTGGCATGTCTGTAGCTACGTACAGTACAGTCCTCTCACCACTGGCATGTCTGTAGCTACGTACAGTACAGTCCTCTCACCACTGGCATGCCTGTAGCTACGTACAGTACAGTCCTCTCACCACTGGCATGCCTGTAGCTACGTACAGTACAGTCCTCTCACCACTGGCATGTCTGTAGCTACGTACAGTACAGTCCTCTCACCACTGGCATGCCCGTCACAACTACCCAGAAGTCAACTCAGAAGAAGGGACGGACACCTGCCCACAGAACAACCTGACAACAAGGACCTCACCAGGACCTCACCTTTGACCCAGATGAACATAGCAGCTCCTCCGCAGAAGAACAGCAGCAGGGATGTAGTGGAGCGGAAACAAACGTTTAAGAAAATGGTGTTTATTATGTTGTTAGCACACCTGGCTATGACACCAATTAGCATGGTTAGCATTAGTGCTTACGTTACTCGATCCTCTACGCCTGTCATCTCGGCCGGCATTCAACGTACAGCCACCTTTATATATTTTTTACCACTACATCCCTGTAAGCAGAGACACAAAAACAGCACAGCAACAGAAATACTTTAGTAGCACACATGCAAAGTTTCCTATTTTAACAGAGGTGTAGTTTTAGGGCTCTATTCAATCAGATCCGCGTAGCGGTTGTTTTGGCAGAGGTGGAACTGCGTTAGAGCTGTCAAATCCACAAGCGGCTCCTGGCATTATACCTAAAGCGGACAATGCCATTGGCTGCAAGGAGTCGCATTAACGTAAATCCTATGCAGCCTTGTTTAGAAATTGGAACACAGGAATTTGAGATGTAATCCACACATCAATTAGGCTGACAGAAATCCTCATTTGAATTCATGACTTTCTCGTTCGGAACATCCAACTCTGATCACTAAAGAGCAGTGGATGTTTTGATGCTGCCAAAACATCCACTATGCTGGTGTTTGCTGTCTCCAGTTAACGCTTGATCTGATTGAATCTAGGCCTTAGATCTAGGCCTTAGATTTTGTTTCACACAGAGTGATGTGAGGAGGGATAGATGGCTGCAAATGATGCAGTTGGACGAGCTGACAGACACAGAAACTCATTAACAAACCAATCAGACACTTCAGTGAGTTAAATCAACTCATCAATATCGACCCCAACCCATGGTTGGAAAACTAAAAACTTTTGAATGTATAGATTATAATAAACACACACAAACACACCCGATATCATACACACACACATGCACACACATATTGTACATCTACACAAACTATCCATTCCTGGTCAAAAGCAAAAGCATGCACTGCAACACTGCCAATATACTCCTGCAGTTCCCCCACAAACTATACATTTAGATAATCGTATGGATACCTAGAAAGTAATCCATGTAAACAAGTAAAATAGGTGAAATATCCCTTCAACATGACAAGCCGGAATCCTTCATTGACGCTTCTCTAGTTCGGATTCTATCCTTACAGAATCAATATTTTGTAACATAGTAAAACTATGGCACCTAGGCTGACTAAAGAACGTATCTTATCACCTATCTTGTGTTCACGTCCGACCTATAGCACTGAGGGTAGCAGCAATATGTACCTTTGATTAAACTCAGGCTACGTTTACAATCAACCTGGTCTCAGAGCATTTTGTATTATTCTGTACGTAAATCTGAAAAACACTATGTTACGTTTTCTATGGTATCTATTCATTTGTGGATGACCATCACCCATTTCATATGATATGTTACGAATTATAGCTAGCTGGCTAACCTTAGCTAGGCTAGGAGTTAGGGTTGGGTGTTAGGGTTAAGTTTAGGGGTTAGGTTAAAGGGTTAAGGTATCAGGAATCAAGGTAAGACCCAGATGCAGACTGTCGAAGTAACACTGTTTATTGTAGCAACTGGGCAGGCAAGACAGGTCAAGATAGGCAGGGGTCGAAAATCCAGGGTAAGGCAAAGGTACAGGACGGCAGGCGGACTCAGGGTCAGGGACAGGCAGGGTTCAGTAATCCAGAGGTGGAGCAAAGGTACAGGACGGCAGACAGGCTCAGGGCCAGGCAGAGAGGTCAGAAGGGTGGGTACAGGGTCAGGACAGGCAATGGTCAAAAGCGGGAGGACTAGCATGGTCGTTGTTAGATATTACTGACTGGACGGAACTAGAAGCTCAAGCATTTCGCTACACTCGCATTAACATCTGCTAACCATGTGTATGTGACCAATAACATGTGATTTGATTTGATTTAGCAACGAGAGGCTGGGAAACGATAGGAGCTGACAGGAAAAACCGCTGGTAAGCTTGAACGAACAAGACGAACTGGTAACAATCAGACAGAGAACACAGGGAATAATAGGGAAGATTGGCGACACCTGGAGGGGTGTGGAGACAAGCACAAGGACAGGTGAAACAGAACAGAACAGAATAGAAACAGGGCGTGACTTAAGGTTAGGATTAGGGGAAGGGTTAGCTAACATGCAAAAGAATTGCAAAGTAGCTAAAAAAAATAGTAGTTGAAAAGTTGCTAATTAGCTAAAGTTGTCTGTAATGAGATTCAAACTCGCAACCTTTGGGTTTCTAGACGTTTGTGTTATATGCCCACCCATCCACCCCGATGAACCACCCTACTTATGGCTGCAGGGGCAGTATTGAGTAGCTTGGATGAAATACATGTATATATAATATAGTATTAGATAGAAAACACACTGAAGGTTCTAAAACTGTTTGAATGATGTCTGTGAGTATAACAGAACTCATATGGCAGGCAAAAACCTGAGACGAAATCCAAACAAGGAAATGGAAAATCTGAGGTTGGCCGATTTTCAACCCAGCCCCTATTGAATACACAGTGGGGTATGGATAAAGTTGCACTTCCTAGGGCTTCCACTAGATGTCAACCGTCTTTAGAAACTTGAATGAGGCTTCTACTGTGTTGTGATTGGGAGCTCTTTGAGTCAGTTATCTGGCAGAGAGCCAGGTCCTGGTCATGCGCATTTCACATGATAGCGACTTGCGTTTCATGGCTTCTCTACAGACATAGGAATTCTCTGGTTGGAACTTTATTGAAGATTTATGATAACAACATCCTAAAGATTGATTCTATACTTAGTTTGACAAGTTTCTTCGACCTGTAATATAACTTTTTAAAGTTTTCATCCAACGTTCGGATGGACCTGCACAAGCGTTTGGATTTTCGTACTAACAAAAGTAGCTCCTTGAACATAAATAATGGACATTATCGAACAAAACAAGCATTTATTGTGGAACTAGGATTCCTGGGAGTGCATTCTGATGAAGATCGTCAAAGGTAAGGGAAT
>NC_088414.1:8497144-8554644 GCF_034236695.1 Oncorhynchus nerka | reverse complement strand
ATCGATCTAGCCAGGGTATCCTTGAAGGATATTGACCTCATCCCGTCAGTAGAAGATGCCTGGTGGCTCTTTAAAAGTGCTTTCCTCACCATCTTAAATAAGAATGCCCCATTCAAAAAATGTAGAACTAAGAACAGATATAGCTCTTGGTTCACTCCAGACTTGACTGCCCTAGACCAGCACAAAAACATCCTATGGCGTTCTGTATTAGCATCGAATAGCCCCCGCGATATGCAACTTTTAAGGAAAGTCAGGAACCAATATACTCAGTCAGTTAAGAAAGCTAAGGCTAGCTTTTTCAAACAGAAATTTGCATCGTGTAGCACTAATTCCAAAAAGTTTTGGGACAAAGTCCATGGATAATAAAAGCACCTCCTCCCAGCTGCCCACTGCGCTGGAGGATAGGAAACACTGTCACCACCGATAAATCTACGATAATCGATCATTTCATTAAGCATTTTTCTACGGCTGGCCATGCTTTCCACCTGGCTACCCCTACCCCTTTCCACCTGGCTACCCCAACTTGCCCAAGTCCCCATCTCCTCCCCGCTTCTCCTTCACCCAAATCCAGACAACTGATGTTCTGAAAGAGCTGCAAAATCTGGATTAGACAATCTGGGCTAGATAATATGGACCCTCTCTTTCTAAAATGATCTGCAAAAATTGTTGCAACCCCTATTCCTATCTTATTCAATCTCTCTTTCGTATCATCTGAGATCCCCAAAGCTGCCGCGGTCATCCCCCTCTTCAAAGGGGGAGACACTCTAGACCCAAACCCTTATAGACCTACAACCATCCTGTCCTGCCTTTCTAAAATCTTCAAACGCCAAGTTTAGAAACAGATCACCGACCATTTTGAATCCCACCGTACCTTCTCCACTATGCAATCTGGTTTCAGAGCTGGTCATGGGTGCACCTCAGCCACACTCAAGGACCTAAATGATATCATAACTGACATTGATAAAAGACAGTACTGTGCAGCTGTCTTCATCAACCTGGCTAAGGCTTTAGACTCTGTCAATCACCACATTCTTATCAGCAGACGCAATGGCCTTGGCTTCTCAAATGACTGCCTCGCCTGGTTCACCAACTACTTCTCAGATAGAGTTCAGATAGAGTTCAGGTGCCACAGGGTTCAATTCTCGGGCAGACTTTTTCTCTGTCAACATCAATGATGTCGCTCTTGCTGCTCGTGATTATCTGATCCACCTCTACACAGACAACACCATTCTGTATCTGGCCCTTCTTTGGACACTGCGCTAACTAACCTCCAAATGAGCTTCAATACCTTACAACACTCTGTGGCCTCCAACTACTCTTAAATGCTAGTAAAACTAAGTGCATGCTCCTCAACCGATTGCTGACCGCACCCTCATGCCCGACTTGCATCAATACTCTGGACGGTTCTGACTTAGTACATGTGGACAACTACAAATACCTGGTTAGACTGTAAACTCTCCTTCCAGACTTACATGAAACATCTCCAATCCAAAATTAAATCTAGAATTGGCTTCCTATTTCTCAACAAAGCCTCCTTCACTCCTGTCGCCAAACATGCCATCGTAAAACTGACTATCCTACAGATCCTTGACTTCGACGATGCCATTTACAAAATAGCCTCGAACACTCTACTCAGCAAACTGGATGTAGTCTATCACAGTGCCATCCGTTTTGTCACCAATGCCCCATATACTACACACCACTGCGACCTGTATGCTTTCGTTGGCTGGCCCTCACTACATATTTGTCGCCAAACCCCTGGCTCCAGGCCATCTATAAGTCTATGCTAGGTAAAGCACCACCTTATTTTAGATCACTGGTCACGATAGCAACACCCACCCGTAGCACGCACTCCAGCAGGTATATTTCACTGGTCATCCCCAAAGCCAATTCTTCCTTTGGCCGCCTTTCCTTACAGTTCTCTGCTGCCAATGACTGGAACGAATTGCAAAAATCCCTGAAGCTGGAGTCTAAAATCTCCCTCTCTAACTTTAAGCATCAGCTGTCAGAGCAGCTTACCGATCACTGTACCTGTACACAGCCAATCTGTAAATAGCACACCCAACTACCTTATCCCAATATTGTTACTTATCCTATTGTCTTTTGCACCCCAGTATCTCTACTTCCACATCATCATATGCACTTCTATCACTGCAGTGTTAATGCTAAATTGTAATTATTTCGTCTCTATGGCCTATTTGTTGCCTTATCTCCCTACTCTTCTACATTTGCACACAATGTACATACAGTGGGGAGAACAAGTATTTTGTAGGTTTTCCTACTTACAAAGCATGTAGAGGTCTGTCATTTTTATCATAGGTAAACTTCAACTGTGAGAGACGGAATCTAAAACAAAAATCCAGAAAATCACATTGTATGATTTTTAAGTAATTAATTAGCATTTTATTGCATGACATAAGCATTTGATACATCAGAAAAGCAGAACATAATATTTGGTACAGAAACCTTTGTTTGCAATTACAGAGATCATACGTTTCCTGTAGTTCTTGACCAGGTTTACACACACTGCAGCAGGGATTTTAGCCCGCTCCTCCATACAGACCTTCTCCAGATCCTTCAGGTTTCGGGGCTGTTGCTGGGCAATATGGACTTTCAGCTCCCTCCAAAGATTTTCAATTGAGTTCAGGCCTGGAGACTGGCTAGACCACTTCAGGACCTTGAGATGCTTCTTA
This sequence comes from Oncorhynchus nerka, assembly GCF_034236695.1. NCBI lineage: Eukaryota > Metazoa > Chordata > Actinopteri > Salmoniformes > Salmonidae > Oncorhynchus > Oncorhynchus nerka. Next base: position 8,551,951 of record NC_088414.1, on the reverse strand, counting down.
CGGAGCCACTCCTTAGTTGCCCTAGCTGTGTGTTTCGGGTCGTTGTCATGCTGGAAGACCCAGCCACGACCCATCTTCAATGCTCTTACTGAGGGAAGGAGGTTGTTGGCCAAGATCTCGCGATACATGGCCCCATCCATCCTCCCCTCAATACGGCGCAGTCGTCCTGTCCCCTTTGCAGAAAAGCATCCCCAAAGAATGATGTTTCCACCTCCATGCTTCACGGTTGGGATGGTGTTCTTGGGGTTGTACTCATCCTTCCTCTTCCTCCAAACACGGCGAGTGGAGTTTAGACCAAAAAGCTCAATTTTTGTCTCATCAGACCACATGATCTTCTCCTATTCCTCCTCTGGATCATCCAGATGGTCATTGGCAAACTTCAGACGGGCCTGGACATGCACTGGCTTGAGCAAGGGGACCTTGCGTGCGCTGCAGGATTTTAATCGATGACGGCGTAGTGTGTTACTAATGGTTTCTTTGAGACTGTGGTCCCAGCTCTCTTCAGGTCATTGACCAGGTCCTGCCGTGTAGTTCTGGGCTGATCCCTAACCTTCCTCATGATCATTGATGCTCCACAAGGTGAGATCTTGCATGGAGCCCCAGACTGAGGGTGATTGACCATCATCTTGAACTTCTTCCATTTTCTAATAATTGTGCCAACATTTGTTGCCTTCTCACCAAGCTGCTTGCCTATTGTCCTGTAGCCCATCCCAGCATTGTGCAGTTCTACAATTTTATCCCTGATGTCCTTACACAGCTCTCTGGTCTTGGCCATTGTGGAGAGGTTGGAGTCTGTTTGATTGAGTGTGTGGACAGGTGTCTTTTATACAGGTAACGAGTTCAAACAGGTGCAGTTAATACAGGTAATGAGTGGAGAACAGGAGGGCTTCTTAAAGAAAAACTAACAGGTCTGTGAGAGCCGGAATTCTTACTGGTTGGTAGGTGATCAAATACTTATATCATGCAATCAAATGCAAATTAATTACTTACAAATCATACAATGTGATTTTCTGGATTTTTGTTTTAGATTCCGCCTCTCACAGTTGAAGTGTACCTATGATAAAAATGACAGACCTCTACATGCTTTGTAAGTAGGAAAACCTGCAAAATCGGCAGTGTTTCAAATACTTGTTCTCCCCACTGTAAATTTTATATTGTGTTATTGACTGTATGTTTGTTTATGTGTAACTCTATGTTGTTGTTTTTGTCGCACTGCTTTGCTTTATCTTGGCCAGGTCGCAGTTGTAAATGAGAACTTGTTCTCAACTGGCCTACCTGGTTAAATAAAGGTGAAATAAAACATTTTTTGTCCCCGTTGATGCGTTGGGCAGACGCACCACCCTCTGGAGAGCCCTGCGGTCACAGCGGTGCAGTTGCCGTACCACGCGGTGAAACAGCCCGACAGGATGCTCTCAATTGTGCATCTGTAAAAGTTTGTGAGGGTTTTAGGTGACAAGCCAAATTTCTCCAGCCTCCTGAGGTTGAAGAGGTGCTGTTGCGCCTTCTTCACCACACTGTCTGTGTGGATGTACCATGTCAGTTAGTCGGTTAGGTGCTCCCTCTGCTGTTTCCTGAAGTCCATCTCCTTTGTTTTGTTGACATTGAGTAAGAGGTTATTTTCCCGGGAACCACACTCCCAGAGCCCTCACCTCTTCCCTGTAGGCTGTCTCATCATTGTTGGTAATCAAGCCTACTACTGCAAACTTCATGATTGAGTTGGAGGCGTGCTTGGTCACGCAGTCATGGGTGAACAGGGAGTACAGGAGAGGACTGAGCATGCACTCTTGTAGGACCCCAGTGTTGAGGATCAGCAAAGTGGTGTTGTTTCCAACCTTCATCACCTGAGGGCGACCCGTCAGAAAGTACAGGACCCAGTTGCACAGGGCGGGGTTCAGTCCCAGGGCCTCGAGCTTAATGATGAGCTTGGAGGGTACTATGGTGTTGAATGCTGAACAGCATTCTTACATATGCATTCCTCTTGTCTAGTTGGGATAGGGCTGTATGCAGTGTGATGGCGATTGCATTGTCTTTGGGTCTATTGGGGCGGTAAGGAAATTGAAGTGGGTCTAGGGTGATAGGTAAGGTAGAGGTGATATGATCCTTGACTTGTCTCTCAAAGCACTTCAATGTGACAGAAGTGAGTGCTATGATAGTCATTTAGTTACCTTTCTTGGATACAGGAACAATGGTGGCCATCTTGAAGCATGTGGGGACAGCAGACTGGGATAGGGAGTGATTGAATATGTCCGTAAACACAGCAGCCAGCTGGTCAGTGTATGCTCTGAGGACGCGGCTAGGGATGCCTTGCGAGGGTTCACACGCTTAAATGTCTTACTCACATGGGCCACGGAGAAGAAGAGCCCACAGTCCTTGGTAGCGGGCTGCGTTGGTGGCACTGTGTTATCCTCAAAGCGGGCAAAGAAGGTATTTAGCTTGTCTGGAAGCAAGAAGTTGGTGTCCGCGACATGGCTTGTTTTCCTTTTGTAGTGCGTGATTGTCTGTAGATCCTTTCACATACGTCTCGTGTCTGAGCCGATGAATTGCGACTTCGCTTTGTCTCTATACTGACATTTTGCCTGTTTGATTGCCTTGCGGAGGGAATAACTACACTGTTTGTATTTTGCCATGTTCCCAGAGAGTGCAGTTATTCCCTTCACAGGGCAATACAGGATTGTGTTGAGGCACATGTACCTGGAAGGTTCTCCCATCTCCACAGAGGAACTCTGGAGCTCTGTCAGAGTGACAATCGGGTTCTTGGTCACCGCCCTTCTCCCTCGATTGCTCAGTTTGGCCAGGCGGCCAGCTCTTTGAAGAGTCTTGGTGGTTCCAAACTTCTTCCATTTAAGAACGACGGAGTCCACTGTGTTCTTGGGGACCTTCAATGCTGCAAATATCTTTTGGTACCCTTCCCCAGATTTGTGCCTCAACACAATCCTGTCTCGGAGCTCTACAGACAACTCCATCGACCTCATGGCTTGGTTTTTGCTCTGACTTGCACTGTCAACTGTGGGACCTTATATAGACAGGTGTGTGCCCTTCCAATTCATGTCCAATCAATTGAATTTACCACAGGTGGAGTCCAATCACGTCATAGAAACATCTCAAGGATGATAAATGGAAAGACGATGCACCTGAGCTCAATATCGAGTCTTATTGCAAAGGGTCTGAATACTTATGTAAATAAGGTAAAATGTGTTTTTCCCTTGTTGTTTTTTTACATTCACAAACATTTCTACAATCCTCTTTTTGCTTTGTCATTATGGGTTATTGTGTGTAGATTGATGTTTAACTTTTTTTTAAATACATTTGAGAATTAGGCTGTAACATAGAAAAAATGTGAAAAAAGTCAAAGGGTCTGAATACTTTCAAAATGCACTGTATATTGTAGGGCCACAACCACAATTTATTTATACCACACATTGATATCAGGGCTAGTAGCATGTTAAACATTTTGATTGTTTCATCCTTCCAACTAAAAGTCCCAATACAACATATCACTTTACATTTGAGTATTGGGAGAAATGTATATTTTATCCGAATTTTATTTGATCTGAATTTGATCAAAGTCATGTCGAAAAGTGTAAAGAGACACACTACACAAGCAGCCAATTTGAATTTATTATGGATCCCCATTAGCTGTTGCCAAGGCAGCAGGTACTCTTCCAGGGGTCCAAACACTTAAAAAAAAACATTTATTTAATTAGGCAAGCCAGTTAAGAACAAATTCTTATTTTCAATAACAGCCTAGGAACAGTGGGTTCACTGCCACGTTCAGGGGCAGAATGACAGTCTTTTTACGTTGTGAGCTTGGGAAGTCGATCTTGCAATCTTTCAGTTACCAGTCCAACGCTCTAACCTCTACTCTACCTGTCGCCCCATTAAGGCACTTATATTATATATAAAACATAATAAAATACAGCACATCATATAACATTATTATCTACATATCTATAATACAAAATGTATAATACCACCATACAACAATATTGCAATGTACGTGTGTGTAGAGTGCGTGTGCTAGCGGTTGTGTGTGTATGCGTTTGTCTGTACCTTTGTGTGTGTCTCTTCACAGTCCCCATTGTTCAAAATGATGTATTTGTACCATTTTAAAAAAAAATCTGATTCTACTGCTTGCATCAGTTGCCTGATGTGGAATAGAATTGCATGTAGTCATGGCTCTATGTTGTGCTGTGCGCCTCCCATAGTCTGTTGTGGACTTGGGGATTGTGAAGAGACCTCTAGTGGCATGTCTTGTGAGGTATGCATGCGTGTCTGAGCTGTGTGCTAGTAGTTTAAACAAACAGCTCGGTATATTCAGCTTGTCAACACAAGTAGTGATGAAGTCAATCCCTCTTCCACTTTGAGCCATGAGAGATTGACATGCATATCCCTAATATTAGCTCCCCGTCTACTTTTAACGGCCAGCTGACCTGTTCTGAGCCAATTGTAATTCTCCTAAATCCTTTGTGGCACCTGGACCATACGACTGAACAGTAGTCCAGATGTGACAAAACTAGGGCGTTTAGGACCTGCCCTGTTCATAGTGTTGTTAAGAAGGCATTGCAACACTTTATTATGGACAGACTTCTCCCCATCTTAGCTACTGTTGTATCAATATGTTTTGACCATGACAGTTTTATAATCCAGGGTTACTCCAAGCAGTTGAGTCATCTCAACTTGCTCAATTTTGTCACGTCCTGACCATAGAAAGCCTTTATTTTCTATGGTAGAGTAGGTCAGGGCGTGACTTGGGGTTATCTAGTCTATTATTTCTATGTGGGGTTCTAGGGTTGTTTTTCTATGTTTGTGTTTGTGTATGATTCCCAATTAGAGGCAGCTGGTAATCGTTGTCTCTAATTGGGGATCATATTTAAGTAGCTGTTTTTCCTCACCTGTGTTTATGGGATGTTGTTTTGAGTAAGTAGCACCTCTGTTGTCACAGTTTGTTGTTTTGTTTTGCTAAGTTTCACTATTAAATAATTATGTGGAACTTAACATACATACATAGCCTTGGTCCGTCTATGCAAACGATTGTGACAAATGTCCACATTTTTCATTACAATATTTAGTTCAGGTTTAGGGTTTAGTGAATGATTTGTCCCAAATTCAATGTCTTTAGTTTTTGAAATATTTAGGACTAACTTATTCCTTGACACTCATTCTGAAACTAACTGCAGCTCTTAAGTATTGCACTCTTTCTCCACAATAGCAGGGGATGTAAAGCCACAACACATATGTTTTTCCAGCAGCAGATTATGATTGACAATGTCAAAAGCCGCACATGAAGTCTAACAAAACAGGATTGGTTGTTTAGCAAAAAAAACAACGCGTGCGCAACTAAAATCAAGATAAACCGTTACCATTTATAGTCGAATTAAGCGTCTATAACCAAAATGGCTAAAACTCTGTTGATGGTAGCTATAGCTAGCCACATGCTAACCTGAGTGCTACTTCTAGCAGCAGTAAATCCAGGTACAATGGCTAAAACAAACATTGGCTGCCATGATATCCTGTAAGTTTTATATTTGCAAATAAAGATTGGGCAGTTCGGCAAAAATAAAGACATACCTTGAAATAAACAATGACATTAATCCGGTATTTAACCACTAATTTCTGCAAAACGTGCCATATTCTGTCGGGAGTTGTTGTAGCTTGCTTTCTAGCTAGCTTATTCCATTGCCTAACTCCATGCTACATCCGTGTCAATAGTCCAGTTCGTTTTGTATGGCCTAGTTTTTTATCATCTACTAGCGAGCAACATAACATATATGACCAAATTTGTCCCACTTTTCTTTGCAGAAATATTTTAATTCAGCCACATTGGAGGGTTTTTCGAGCATGAACCGCCTTTTTAAGGTCACGCCACAGCATCTCAATCGGATTCAAGTCCGGACTTTGACTAAGCCACTCCAAAACCTTCATTTTGTTTTTTTTAAAGCCATTCAGAGGTGGACTTGCTGGTGTGTTTTGGATCCTTGTCCTGCTGCAGAACCCAAGTACGCTTCAGCTTGAGGTCATGAACTGATGGCCGGACATTCTCCTTCAGGATTATTTGGTAGAGAGCAGAATTCATGGTTCCACCAATCACAGCCAGTGGTCCAGGCACTGAAGCAGCAAAGCAGCCCCAGACCATCACACTACCACCACCATATTTGACTGTTGGTAGATGTTATTTTTCTGAAATGCTGTGTTACTTTTACACCAGATGTAATGGGACGCACACCTTCCAAAAAGTTCAACTTTTGTCTCGTCAGTCCACAGAATATTTTCCCCAAAGTCTTGGGGATCATCAAGATGTTTTTTTCCAAAAGTGAGACGAGCCTTTATGTTCTTTTTGGTCAGCAGTGGTTTTTGCCTTGGAACTTATGGTTGAGTCATGAACACTGATCTTAACTGAGGCAAGTGAGGCCTGCAGTTATTTTAGATGTTGTTGTGGGTTCTTTTGTGACCTCTTGGATGAGTCGTCGCTGTGCTCTTGGCCGGCAACTCCTGGGAAGGTTCTGTTCCAAATGTTCTCCATTTGCAGATAATGGCTCTCACCGTGGTTCGCTGGAGTCCCAAAGCTTTAGAAATGGCTTTGTAACCCTTTCCAGATGGATAGATGTCAATGACTTTGTTTCTCATCTGTTCCTGAATTTCTTTGGATCGCGGCATGATGTCTTGCTTTTTGAGAACTTTTGGCCTACTTCACTTTGTCAGACAGGTTCTATTGAAGTGATTTCTTGATTCAACAGGTCTGGCAATAATCCGGCCTGGGTGTGGCTAGTGAAATTGAACTCAGCTTTCCAAAAAGGGCCATGAAAGATCTGAGAGCTTTTTTCCCATAATAAATCAAATTATCACTTAAGAACTGCATTTTGTGTTTACTTTGGTTATCTTTGTGTAATACTAAAATGGGTTTGATCTGAAACACTTAAGTGTGACGTGCAAAAAAATAAGAAATCAGGAAAGGGGCAAATATTATATCATGTAACGTGCCCTTCAAAGTACTGTTGTACATGATGCACATAATATAGAGTTAGCCTACCTAAGAGGATTGCAACTGGAGCATGACATGCAGATAGTTACATGTCCACCAATAACGGAAAACTAGTCCATTGGAGGCTCACAACCTCAATCTGTTTCTATACAGAATGTGTCCCACAGTTGGCATCTGGGGCAGTGACCTTTCTGACCTAATTTCCATGTTAGAGCATTCCCACTGATTACAAGCTCTCTAATTCAACACCATCATTATTGTGGGGGCAACAGCAAATCTTCCTTCAATCACATCTAAGCCAAAATGACACCAATGTCGATTAAACTTCCCAAATCAACTCGTCATGATCCGTTCGGCCGTTACCGAGAACCACATGCCAGATTTTTTTTAAAGGGTCGTTAGCATCTCTCTCTCTCTCTCTCTTTCTCTCTCTCTCATAGCTATAGCTGGGACATTACAGGCCTACTGTAAAAGCTGCAACAGCATGGGCTCTAGGAGAGAGAGATACAGGCTAAATATAGATCTGATCAACTGTCATACGACTGGGACATCAGGGAAGAATGCTTTAGTTAGGGGGTATTGTAGTTGCTGAGTTAAACTGTGGATATAGTTGTCTTCAGACCTAGGACACTTATATAAACTCAGCAAAAAAAGAAATGTCCCCTTTTCAGGACCCTGGCTTTCAAAGATCATTAGGACACTAAAGAGGCCTTTCTACTCACTCTGAAAAACACCAAAAGAAAGATGCCCAGGGTCCCTGATCATCTGCGTGAACGTGCCTTAGGTATGCTGCAAGGAGGCATGAGGACTGCAGATGTGGCCAGGGCAATAAATTGCTATGTCCGTACTGTGAGACGCCTAAGACAGCACTACAGGGAGACAGGACAGACAGCTGATTGTCCTTGCAGTGGCCGACCACGTGTAACAACACCTGCACAGGATCGGTACATCCGAACATCTCAATCCCATTGAGCACGTCTGGGACCTGTTGGATCGGAGGGTGAGGGCTAGGGCCATTCCTCCCAGAAATTTCCAGGAAATTGGCTGGTGCCTTGGAGGAAGAGTGGGGTAACATCTCACAGCAAGAACTGGCAAATCTGGTGCAGTCCATGAGGAGGAGATGCACTGCAGTACTTAATGCAGCTGGTGGCCACACCAGATACTGACTGTTACTTTTGATTTTGAACCCCCTTTTGTTCAGGAACACATTATTCCATTTATGTTAGTCACATGTCTGTGGAACTTGTTCAGTTTATGTCTCGGTTGTTGAATCTTGTTGAAATAAATGCAGTTTTGTTGCTGAGTTTATATTTTGGTTGCTACTTTCATTTGTCTCTTAATTAAATGTATATATTTGTATAGAAATGTATTGTGTTTTATCTTTCTCACCTTTTAATATTTTATTTGTTAAAGCACTTTGGACTGCATATGTTGCAAGAAATGGGCTGTATAAATTAAGTTTGATTGATTGAAAGTGTGTATAGTATTGAAGGCAATCTGAAAGAGAACAAGCATTGAGAACATGTTAATTATGTTTTACATATATAGTATTTGTCTAATTTTGTTGGTACACACTTTTGTCAGTGGTGTCTTTTGTAAGTGGCGTATCTAGAGCTTTGTGTCTAGTCTCTTTACACTTTGTGTGTCTAATATATTAATGTATGCCACCTCAGGACGGCTCATAATAATAGCTGGAACGGAGTCAATGGAATGGTATCAACCATATAGAAACCACGTTGTTGATGCGTTTGATACTATTCCATTGACTCCATTTCAGCCATTATTATGAGCCGTCTTCCCCTCAGCAGACTCCGCTGGTGTGGTTGGATACGGAGACTGACCAATGAGCACTCACTATGGCGGAACTAGTTTATTTTAGGAGCCAATTAACTCCCTTCTGACCCTGGTCACATTTCAGTGTGTCTCCATCTTAATGGAGTATAAGATATTTTCACTTAAAGACGCCAAAAGATATATAGTACAGCACTTAGTGAAGAGAAAAACATTTCAAATCGCAGTAACGTACCCTTTAAGAAATAATGATTGGAAAACATACTGAGTGATGGTGAAACATGTACGAATGCAGATAGGTATGTAGGGGTTCAAATGTGAGGTGCCACGTTCAGGTATAATTTATGAAGGCTATTCTTCACCTTGAGAGACAAGATAACCAATCAAGGCAACACTGGAGAACGTTTCAGTAAAACAGGTCTGTGAGGACTGGTCATTGAAGGGATTATTGATTACTCAGTAGGTAGAGATTGCTGCCTGTAAGCACGGTAGAAGGTTAGGATAGACCCAATGGCCACCTCAAGACCTCCACAGCATTGTATGCTCTGACATACTGTAACGTGTACGCAGGGAGTCAGGAAGCAGGTGCAGAAGGTGAGTTGAATAATAAGAAACATGAAGATATCAAAACAGGAGCAGCGTACTGAACGGAAACAAAGGCAATACTGCCTGAAGACTGAGGCTACTGAGGGCTAAATAAAGTGGAAGTAATCAAGGTAATGACGAAGCCCTGGTGTGCATAACGATGGGGAGCAGGTGTGCATAGTGGTGGTGGCCAGAACCGGATGGTTAGTAGACCGGTGACATCGATGGCCTGAGTGGGAGAGTGGGAGTAGGCTTGACACATAAATCATTTTCCATTGGAACTTGCAGTATGTGAATAGTTATAGTTATATAGTTATTGCTGCATGGTCAGTGACAGAGTTCGTATTTACTCCACCAAGCCAAACCTTTTCTTTTGAAATACTGTACATCCTCAGTACGAGGTAAACATCTCCACGGACTATTTTGCTCTTAATAAAGCCAAACCAACCAATCAATGCAAAGGTGACCCCACTCCACAATGCATGACACCAAACATAAAATGCTTCTAGCAAAAGACATGTTACAATATTTAAGGTTGTATTATTGGACACATAGAAATTCCATCATGTTATATTGCTGGTGACTCTCTACGCCTCGCACCAGACTGTTTTCCACATATCAGAGGGTCATTGAAGTGCCTTTAGGTTGGGAGGTACTGAAACCGAAGGGAATGCTAGAGGCAAGCGCCTCTATTGGCTAGAAGGGAGTGTTTTCAACAACGGTCTCTGTTGGTGATACTGAATGTAGATCCACTGTCCCAGGTTCCTTAAAGTCACCGTAGCTCCATGCCCCAAGAACCCCATGGAATGCAAAAATAGGTAATAATCAAGTATTGAGCAGGGCTAATAGTGCTGGATTCTAATTTGAAATGTGTATAACTCAAATGTCCACCCAAATCTCCCATTGAGAGGAAGTAGCAAGGAGTTGGTATAATAGGTGAAGAGGTAGCATGCCACTCAACATTGGATAAAATGATGGAAGTCAGCATTAGCCTCATTCTCCCCCAAAACTCATTCCCCTATCGGTGACCTGTCTGTCTGTCTGTCTGTGTTCAGTTCTGTAAGAGATACTGTAATACTGCAGAGCAAATATAGGACATCTATATTGGACTTTGGGTAGCTCAGATGTTCGTGACAGCTGCTTAGAGATCATTTACCATATACTAATGTTATGGTCGGAGAATGTTGGTATATTGATCATGGATCCTTCTGCTGTTGATGACCTGTCGCCCTCCTTCATATTCAAAGTTCCAACATTTCCTTAAAGGTTAGACCTACAGCCTTTGGCAATTTGCAAATGTCTCAGAAATGTCAAAGTTTAGACTTGTACATGCAGAGAAGAACCATTGCCTATAGTCAAAGCCTCAGCCCCAGCCCTGTCCCCATGTCTTGGTTGACTTGGAGGGGAGGATAGCTATGGAGAAAACTGATTTACGGTGATAGTTGAATACAAAACTGTCAGTTCAAAATGTATCTTGAAGAACCAGCCTTTTTGGGTGGAGGCAGCTACAATTAATCCATAATCCCAATTTAACCCGTGTCTGCACTCAATTCATGAAACCAGCAGGGGACTAAAGCCAAGAAATCCCACGCCATGCAATCATGAAATTGTACTTTGTTCAATTTCAACACAGTCTTAAATGTGTTGTAGGATGATTTGTTTGTGTCTGGGGTAGGTTACATAAGGATCTATGTCCTTAAGATATCACTCCTAGACATTATGGATCCTTTGTGAATTAGGGTCATTGCAAAAGCTCTGTTTGATTCTCCAAATCGGACATGACCAATAAAATCATTTGCGGCCCTTAAAACAGGAGGCAGTCGTTAAGCAGACGTTACAAAACCGTAGGACAACAGCAAAGCTTCTGGTCCTGTTCAATGCACACGTTGATCTCGGGTCAGCCCTGTGAAATGCATGCATTACGCCATTACCAAACGTAATTTATGGCGACACACTCGTGTTTCATACAATACTACAATTCACTCACTAATCAGAGCTAATGCCAATCTCTGTCATTTCCACAGAGCCTATTTGATTACCAGAGACCAGAGAAAGATTCCTGCTGTACTGTATCCATCAGTCACACGCAATTAGATATTCAGGCCCACTTGTGGACTGTAATCTTTCAGTGAAAGTGAATTAAAAACACCAATGCTGGGTATCTTGAGATCACCTGTAGCCAAAATTACATTACAGCATTACAGAGGTTTACATTTTTTATCCCTTAGAAAGTATGATATTATTCCCCCATTTCGATCTCTAATTAAAACGTGGCATCAATTATCCACAAATAGCTCGTATATCATTATTTTGTTTATCTATGACCCGCAAACCACTTCCTTTTCAGAGAAGTGATACATGGTGGCTTTGACTTTGAAACGATACGTTCTCCAAGCAATTGAAATTAGGTAATCGTCAGAAGGCTTTGATTTCAAAGAAACCTAAAGATTGTTGGATAGATGTTTCTTTTGTCTTAATATCCATCCGCAATTATTCAAGTGGCTACTAGTCCAACTGCCAATCATCAACCGTCAAAGTTCAGTCAACCCCAATAACCTTAGGTTGTTGCTCAGGAGGTTGGGGGCACAGGAGGTTGGGGGCACCTTAATAGTGGAGGACACGGCAAAAACATAGTTCACATGGGTTTGATACCATTCCATTGGCTCCATTCCAGCCATTATTATGAGCCGTCCTCCCCTGGGTTGTTGCCCTATGAAATGGTTAGCAGTCAAAAAAGGGTGTGTCCTATCACGGCACCAACCAGACAGACACTATGTAACCTATAGCTTCGAGAAACGCTGCCATGTCAGCACGATAAACACTTCACTTCACTCTATAGGAACATTTACAACATGCGTTCTATTACAAACATGTGAGTTGGTTCTGAAGTCATCTTAATTCCCCTTTAATTATATTTTATTATGACAGGTGACAGAGTTGGTTGTTGGCTATCTGGGCATCAGCGATGTAAAGTTGAGCAGAGGTTGAGCTGATGTATGCTGTTTTCTACTCTAGCCCGACAGTTTGAGTGAGGGACCGGTTTTTATTTTTATTTTACCTTTATTTAACTAGGCAAGTCAGTTAAGAACAAATTCTTATTTTCAATGACGGCCTAGGAACAGTGGGTTAACTGCCTGTTCAGGGGCAGAACGACAGATTTGTACCTTGTCAGCTCGGGGGTTTGAACTTGCAACCTTCCGGTTACTAGTCCAACGCTCTAACCACTACGAAGCCGTTGATCTCTTGATCTCTTGTTTTCCCTGTCCATGTCAACTGACCAGGAACAAGTTAAGGGAAACTCCTGACGCTACTAATGAGCCTTATAGTATCCAGCAGGCATTCCCTCCAGCCAAAGCATTAAGCCGTCTACCGGCCTTTAACCATTTAAGCATGGACTTATCAGCTTCAGTGTCCAACTTTAGCTCAGGTGGTGAGATAAGAAGAGGAATCATTGCAGTAATTAAAGCCTGGAGGGACTGTAATGTAAAGTGGCTTCCTTTATCCCCGTCTCCTTTCCTTTATTTGGTGTACTAACATGATAGGACTGGACAAGTGAAGGCCAATTTCCACCAGACAAATACATTTTTGTATTTGTATTTTAAATACTTGTTTTCTGTGTAGTTGAGAACTTATTTAACAATGTGGCCATATCAACTACTTCTATTTAAAGTATTTTAAATAGTTTTCAAATAATTTCCAATAAATACTTTTTGGAACTATTTTCAAATTCCCATAGGTCCAAATGCATAATGAGTTTTTAAATATTAAATCTGTGTATTTTAGCATTTTCAAATACATGTCAAAACATTCCAAGTGTATTTCAAAATACATTCCAATATTCAACTACTTGAATACTACTACTACAAGCTTATGTGAGCTGTTGTTGCCATAATATGGACTTGGTGTTTCACCAAATAGGGTTATCTTCTGTATACCACCCCTACTTTGTCACAACACAACTGATTGGCTCAAATGCATTAAGAAGGAAAGAAATTCAAAAAAATGTACTTTAAACAAGGCACATCTGTTAATTGAAATGCATTCCAGGTGACTACCTCATAAAGCTGGTTGAGAGAATGCCAAGAGTGTGCAAAGCTGTCATCAAGGCAAAGGGTGGTGTCACGTTCTGACCTTAGTTCCTTTATTATGTCTTTGTGTTAGTTAGGTCAGGGCGTGAGTTGGGGTGGGTAGTCTATGTTCTTTTTTACTATGTAGTATTTATGTGTTAGGCCTGGTATGGTTCTCAATCAGAGGCAGGTGTCGTTCGTGGTCTCTGATTGGTTGTGGGTGTTTAATTTTCTGTTTCTTGTTTTCTGTACCTTACAGGACTGTTTCGTTTTTTTCGTTTATTCACGTTGTTGTTTTGTATTTCAGTGTTCAGTTAATAAAATCATGAACACGTACCACGCTGCGCTTTGGTCCACACCTTCTTCCACCTATGACAGGTGGCTACTTTGAAGAATCTAAATCTAAAATAGATTTTGATTTGTTCAACACTTTTTTGGTTACTACATGATTCCATATGTTATTTCATAGTTTTGATGTCTCAACTATTATTCTACAATGTAGAAAATAGTAAAAAATAAAGAAAAACCCTTGAATGAGTAGGTGTGTCAAACCTTTGGCTGGTAGGAATGTTTTAGAAAGTTTGCCAGGCAGTGACATCACGGACTCTAATAATCAAATTCCTAGAAGAAGGAGATTAGAGGCTTATCATCACTCTGACTGAGTTAAAGCTTATTCTCACTGAGTAGAGTTATCGGGACAAATTCACATTAGCGTCAGGAATGTCACAAGCCGAGAGAAGGTTCGGTTGAAGTTCTTGCTTCGCAGCTAAAAGTACCATAAATGGAAAAGGAGCCACTAGCCATTGCAAAATACTAGCTAACTTTAAACAAGTTACTCTTCATTTATATACCATATTACACTCGTAATTATTGCAACAAAACCATATTACACACTTGAATAATGCAACAATTCACAAGCATGTACAGACAATTAAAGGGTTTATTTTCTTGTCTGAACACTCATTACAAGTTAATGCTAGCTAAAGCTCTCACCATGTCTTCATCAAGTAATGTTAGCCTATCAAAAGGGGTTGGGTTAAATGCGGAGGACACATTTCAGTTGAATGCATTCAGTTGTAAACCTTACTAGGTATCCCCCCTTATAATGCTGTGAAAAGGACTTAATCAGTTCTTTATAATCCATCTTCAACTGTTCTGAAATGCCCTTTATAATGTCATTGAATCACACATTAACTATGATAGACTCAATTTCCCGATGCAGGTTTAAAATGTGCTCGTGCTGGTGCTCCAGGCAGGCACAAAATGTTTGCTCCAGGGACTGAGACATTTCTCAACATTGAACTGCCCAATAAAACAGCTGGAGAAGGGGATGGAGAAATCCACCCATTCCTACCCCTCACATGGAACCAGTAGTGAGTGCATACATTATTCATACTTTTCCCCCCATAATGGTCCTGCGTGGGAATCGAACCCACAACCTGGGCATAGCAAACACCATACTCTACCAACTGAGCCACTCTATTACCATTTATACTTTAGGAGTGTTGATTCCATCTAGTTTTGTATATAATGTTGTCAGGACTGCAATTACTCACCACGGACAAGCAGAATCGTTTTTCTTCTGTCACGACTCTGACGAGCCCGAGGTGGAGGATATAAGGCTCCCTCTGGAACAGACCCTAACCCCAGTGATGTGCATGAAGAGGAGGCGGAGAAAGCGAGGCCAGAGGGCAGGCTGCCTTCTAAGGAGTAGGAGGCAATTGAATAAACCCCCACTCCCCTCAATTCTGCTCACAAACATGAATTCTTTGGACAAAAAAATTGACAAGTTATTGGGAAGATTAAACTACCAATGGGACATTAGAAATCTTATGCTTCACGGAATCGTGGCTGAACAACGACAATGTCAACATTCAGCTGGCTGGTTATACGATGTACCGGCAGGATAGAACAGCGGCGTCTGGTACGACAAGGGGCGTCGGTCTATGTATTTTTGTAAACAACAGCTGGTGCACGATATCTAAGGAAGTCTCGAGCCATTGCTCGCCTGAGGTAGAGTTTCTCATGATAAGCTGCAGACCACATAACATAAGAGAGTTTTCATCTATATTCTTTGTAGCTGTTTTACATTTCACCACAGTCAGAGGCTGACACCAAGATAGCATTGAATGAGCTGTATTCCACCGTAAGCAAACAAGAAAACGCTCACCCAGAGGCGTCACTCCTAGTAGCCGGGGACTTTAATGCAGGGAAACTAATTTATATCAACATGTTAAATATGCAACCAGAGGGAGAACTCTGGACCACCTTTACTCCACACACAGAGATGCACACAAAGCTCTCCCCCGCCCTCCATTTGGCAAATCTGACCATAATTATATCCTCCTGATTCCTGCTTACATGCAAAAATTAAAGCAGGAAGCACCAGTGACTAGATCAATAAAAAAAGTGGTCAAATGAAGCAGATGCTAAGCTACAAGACTGTTTTGCTAGCACAGACTGGAATACGTTACGGGATTCCTCCAATGGCATTGAGGAGTACACCACATCTGTCATTGGCTTCATCAATAAGTGCATCGATGACGTCGTCCCCATAGTGACCAGACATACAGACCCCAACCAGAAACCATAGATTACAGGAAGCACCCGCACTGAGCTAAAGGATAGAGCTGCCGCTTTCAAGGAGCGGGACTCTAACCCGGAAGCTTATAAAAAATCCCGCTATGCCCTCCGACAAACCCTCAAACAGGCAAAGCGTCAATACAGGACTAAGATCGAGTCGTACTAGACCGGCTCTGATGCTCGTCGGATGTGGTAGGGCCTGCAAACCATTACAGACTACAAAGGGAAGCACACACGAGAGCTGCCCAGTGACACAAGCCTACGGGACGAGCTAAACAACTTCTATGCTCGTTTCGAGGCAAATAACATTGAAACATGCATGAGAGCACCAGCTGTACCGAAAGACTGTGGGATCACGCTCTCCGCAGGCGATGTGAGAAAGACCTTCAGACAGGTTAACATTCACAAGGCCGCAGGGCCAGACGGATTACCAGGACGTGTATTCCGAGCATGCACTGACCAACTAGCAAGTGTCTTCACTGACATTTTCAACATCTCCCTGTCTGATACCAACATGTTTTAAGCATAGTGCCTGTGCCCACGAACACTAAGGTGACCTGCCTAAATGACTACCGACCCGTAGCACTCACGTCTGTAGCCATGAAGTGCTTTGAAATGCTGGTCATGGCTCACATCAACACCATCATCCCAGAAATCCTAGACCCACTCCAATTAGCATACTGCCCCAACAGATCCACAGATGATGCAGTCTCTATTGCACTCCACACTGCCCTTTCCCACCTGGACAGAAGGAACACCTATGTGAGAATGATATTCATTGACTACAGCTCAGCGTTCAACACCATAGTGCCCTCAAAGCTCATCAACAAGCTAAGGACCCTGGGACTAAACACCTCCCTCTGCAACTGTGTCCTGGACTTCCTGATGGGCCGCCCCCAGGTGGTAAGGGTAGGTAACAACACATCTGCCATGCTGATCCTCAACACAGGGGCCCCTCAGGAGGTGCATGATCATTTCCCTCGTGTACTCCCTGTTCACTCATGACTGCACAGCCAGTCACAACTCCAACACCATCATTACATTTGCCGATGACACAACAGGACTGATCACCGACAACAACGAGACAGCCTATAGGAGGTCAGAGACCTGGCCGTGTGGTGCCAGGACAACAATCTCGCCCTCAACGTGATCAAGACAAAGGAGATGATTGTGGACTACAGGAAAAAGAGGTCTGAGCACGCCCCCATTCCCATTGGCGGGGCTGCAGTGCAGCAGGTTGAAAGCTTCAAGTTCCTTGGTGTCCACGTCACCAACAAACTAACATGGTCCAAGCACACCATGACAGTCGTGAAGCAGGCACGACAAAACCTATTCCCCCTTTAGGAGACTGAAAAAATTTGCATTGGTCCTCAGATCCTCAAAAGGTTCTACAGCTGCACCATCGAGAGCATCCTGACTGGTTGCATCACTGCCTGGAATGGCAACTGCTCAGCCTCCGACCGCAAGGCACGGCAGAGGGTAGTACGAACGGCCCAGTACATCACTGGGGCCAAGCTTCCTGCCATCCATGACCTCTGTACCAGGCGGTGTCAGAGGAAGGCCCTGAAAATTGTCAAAGATTCCAGCCACCCTAGTCATAGACTGTTCTCTCTGCTACCACATGGCAAGCGGTACCGGAGTGCCAAGTCTAGGTCCAAGAGGCTTCTAAACAGCTTCTTCCCCCAAGCCTTAAGACTCCTGAACATCTAGTTAAATGGCTACCCAGACTATTCACATTGCTCCCCCCCCTCTCTCCACACCACTGCCACTCTCTGTTGTCATCTATGCATAGTCACTTTAATTAACTCTACCTACATGTATATACAACCTCAACTAACCCATGCCACCGCATATTGACTCTGTACCAGCACCCCCTGTATATATTTTTATTTTTTACTTCTGCTCATTGATTACTTGTTACTTTTATCTCTTATTTTTATGCATATTTTTTAAAACTGCACTGTTGGTTAGGGGCTCATAAGTAAGCATGTCAGTGTACAACACCTGTTGTATTCAGCCCGTGACTAATAAAATGTGATTTTATTTGATTTAGACATTTCTGTTGACAATGCCTTGCTCAGAGTGGGGCAAGCGTCAAGCGAGTGTTATGCGCGACCTCCGGAGGTCACGATCGAGAAATGATCATTTCGCAAGTTTACACAACAGCTATCGTCAAAGTGAAAACACCCTTAGATAGGAGAGGAGATGATTAAGCCTTTCTGTGAGCAATTTAATTATTTGCTTAATTTGTTTGGCAAAATGATTGGATTCATTCTTCCGATCTAAATTACATGTACAGTAGGTGACTTATCTTCAATGCACACAGTTCCATTGATTTGTCCAAAGACTGCAATGAATGAGTGAAATGTGAGTGACAGACACAGAGCAAAGCATCAGAGAAAGATGTTGATGTTGTCCTGCCTTGAACCACACGCCAAGCTGACTTTAATTGGATTAAGTATGAAATGTAAGTCAGTTGGCATGTTAGGGTTGCAACAGCTACTTTCTAGGCCAACGGGGAGAGGGACTTTGTTCCGTAATGACTTCCCAGAGATCTGATTCTGAGAGTTGCTCCGCAATCCCACAGATATATCTGGCAAATATTAACAGAATATTGTGTAATACCAAAAGCCCTGTCCATCCTCCCTCTAACGGGGCTTTTGAAGATAAGCAGTCTGAATATTTTCCTTATCCATTAACTCCCCAACTCAATGCTATTTCCTTTGTGTAAAGTGCAGGTCCCATGTTTCATGAGCTGAAATAAAAGATCCCAGAGATTTTCCATATGCACAAAAAACTTAATTTGCTAAATTTTGTGCACACATTTGTTTACATCCCTGTTATTGAGCAATTCTCCTTTGCCAAGATAATCCATCCACCTCACAGGTGTGGCATATCAATAAGCTAATTAAACAGCATGATCATTGGACAGGTTTGTGCCTTTCCAAATCATGTGGACTCAATTGAATTCACCACAGGTGGACTCCAATCAAGCTGAATGTTCAATGGAAACTGATGTCAATGTGTTGGCAATTTGAATGCACAGAGACACCGTGACGAGATCCTGAAGCCCATCGTCGTGCCATTCATTAGCAGCCACCACCTCATGTTTCAGCAATGTTGCAAGGTTCTGTACACAATTCCTGAAGCTTGAAATGTCACAGTTCTTCCATGGCCTACATACTCAAAGACATGTCACCCGTTGAGCATGTTTGGAATGCTCTGGATCGACGTGTATGACAGTGTTCCAGTTCCCGCCAACATCCAGCAACGTCACACAGCCATTGAAAAGTAGTGGGACAACATTCCACCGGCCTCAATCAACATCCTGATCAACTCTACGTGAAGGAGATGTGTCGTGCTGCATGTGGTAAATGGTGGTCACACCAGATTCTGACTGGTTTTCTGATCTACGCCCCTTACTTTTTTCCATCAAGGAAATCTATGAGCAACAGATACATATCTGTATTCCCACTCGTTAAATCCATAAATTAGGGCCAAATGAATTTATTTCAACTGACTGATTTCCTTATATGAGCTGTAACAGAAATTGTTGCATTAATATTTTTGTTTAGTATATTAAATCAAATTGAGTTAGCAAAAAACAATGTGTTTACACAACTTAGAAATTCACAACCATGAAGTTCAATCAACTGAAGCAACACAACAGTTGTGTTGACAAAAAATATCAGGTTAAGATAACAAAAACATGTCAAATTGTCATAAGTTAACTTATGAAATCAAGTTGAATCTGCTAAGAACTACGTGTTAACTCAACCTAGAGATTCACAACCAATAAGTCAAATCAACTGAATCAACATACATTAACAACAGTGTTGACTGACAATGTCAAATTCAGATTACTTCAATTTATTATGGGGGGCGGAGCTCATTAGAATAATACCCCTCATGCCTTGCAACCTTAATTTTTCCATTTCCATTTTCATCCAGAGCGACATCAGTTATTGCATTCAACGAAGGTAAATACACAAAAACATGCAAGATTAGGATGCAAATTACAGGGGAGCTAGTGGGGCTCAGATTCCCTGAATGAGACGTTAGCACCCCTAAATGCAACAAAAGTCAAACTTTGGGTGGTCTCTAAAATAATTGAGTGCCGCAGGTACTGCAGGTCTTTGTTCCAAATAGGCACCATACCTGACCTAGCTAATTGATTAGTTCAATGATTGCCTAAATTCAACACACCTGGTCTTCCCTGAACAAGGCAGTTGTTCCCTGGTAGGCCGTCATTGTAAATACGAATTTGTTCTTAACTGACTTGCCTAGTTAAACAAAGGGTTAAATAAAAAAATACAATTCCACATCAGTTAAATCAAAAACATGAAGTGCGGCACCTCAGGACCAGGGATGCCTATCCCCGGCATACATTGTCCATTGTACTTCCTAATTTTCGCTATTTGTTTGCCATGCGTAATAAAATTGCCTTTATTCCAATGTTTTAGATTTATCTGTTGATGTATCATTATTTGCTTTTGTCAGTCAGCTGTTTAGAGTGCTCATTCCTTTATTTTTCAGGTGCGCACTGGTAATGGTGTTCTCCGTGGCCAGAAGTAGTAGACTTTATATAGCTTTATTATTTCCGAACAATATTTGTTTTCTTTCCTGGATCAACTGACAATATCACTAGACAACTAAATACAGCAAGACAATGAGCATCCGATCCATATATGTTAATGACAGTATAGTTGACTCTATCGATTAGAAGCATTACATTTTGCAATGGCATAGGCCTTCTTTATTTTGGATTTGTGTCCCCATGAGAACTGTTTTCAGGTGAAACATAATGAAATGTTACATAGTTACACTCACAGTGCATTTACCAAGAGACCTCCAAGAGCCATGATCCGTACAGGGTTTAAGTTCAATGTTAGGGTAGGCTACCGGCAGTGCTCTATGCCTAGCGGAGGGTAAACACTGTTTACCCACATTTTTCAGAGAAATGCATTAAAGTACGGGAAACATTCCTTTTTCCACCGTGACCGGCAATCAGAATTTACCCACCAATTTATTTTACCAACTGGCTACCGGTAGGACCTATTTGAAGTTCATGGTAATACCCATTGTAATACATGGCCTCCCGAGTGGCGCAGCGGTCTAAGGCACTGCATCCCCATGCAGGAGGTGTCACTACAGACCCAGGTTCGATCCCGGGCTGTATCACAACCGGCCGTGATCGGGAGTCCCATAGGGCGGCGCACAATTGGCCCAACGTCGTCCAGGGAGGATTTTGCCGGGGGGGCTTTACAAGTAGGCCGTCATTGTAAATAACAATTTGTTCTTAACTAACTTGCCTTGTTATAAAAAATAAATAAAGTAGTGTAGTAAGTGGACCATCCCATTTTATCCAGGACAGTTTCAGACCAATTTTAGGTGCCCCAACTTTTCAAAAAAGGTCCATTTGTCAGCAAGACGCATCAATTAATATAGGCCTAATCAATTAATATATCAATGGCATTAGCTAAATGTCATTTGGAACACTTTTTGGTGTTTTGTCGATGTCTATTTCCATTCATAAAATGGTGCGAGTGAAAGCCAACATACAGTTTGGATGCTGGATCTTGATGCTGCTACCCCCACGCTTCACGGTTGGGATGGTGTTCTTCGGTTTGCAAGCCTTCCCCTTTTTCCTCCAAACATAATGATGGTCATTATGGCCAAACAGTTTTAATTTTGTTTCATCAGACCAGAGGACATTTCTCCAAAAAGTATGATATTTGTCCCCATGTGCAGTTGCAAACTGTAGTCTGTCTTTTTTAAAGCAGTTTTGGAGCAGTGGCTTCTTCCTTGCTGAGCGGCCTTTCAGGTTATGTCGATATAGGACTCATTTTACTGTGGATATATATACTTTTGTACCTGTTTCCTTCAGCATCTTCACAAGGTCTTTTTCTGTTGTTCTGGGATTGATTTGCACCTTTCACACCAAAGTATGTTAATTTCTAGGAGACAGAACACGTCTCCTTCCTGAGCGGTATGATGGCTGCGTGGTCCCATGGTCTTTATACTTGCATACTATTGTTTGTACAGATGAATGTGGTACCTTCAGACTTTTGGAAATTGCTCCCAATGATGAACCAGACTTGTGGAGGTCTACAATGTTATTGGCTGAGGTCTTGGCAGATTTCTTTTGATTTTCCCATGATGTCAAGCAAATAGGCACTGAATTTGAAGGTAAGCATTGACATCCATCCACAGGTACATCTCCAATTGACTAAAATTATGTCAATTAGCCTATCAGAAGCTTGTAAAGCCATGACATAATTTTCTGGAATTTTCCAAGCTGTTTAAAGGCACAGTCAACTTAATGTATGTAAACTTCTGACCCACTGGAATTGTGATACAGTGAATTATTATTTATATTATTTTTGATCTGGGGGTGCCTCAGGGTTCAATTCTTGGACCGACTCTCTTCTCTTATACATCAATGATGTTGCTCTTGCTGCTGGTGAGTCTCTGATCCACCTCTACGCAGACGACACCATTTTGTATACTTCTGGCCCTTCTTTGGACACTGTGTTAACAACCCTCCAGACGAGCTTCAATGCCATACAAGTAAAACTAAATGCGTGCTCTTCAACCTTCGTTGCCTGCACCTGCCCAACATCACTACTCTGGACGGTTCTGACTTAGAATATGTGGACAACTACAAATACCTAGGTGTCTGGTTAGACTGTAAAATCTCCTTCCAGACTCACATGAAACATCTCCAATCCAAAGTTAAATCTAGAATTGGCTTCCAATTTCGCAACAAAGCATCCTTCACTCATGCTGCCAAACATACCCTTGTAAAACTGACCATCCTACTGATCCTCGACTTCATTTACAAAAGAGCCTCAAATACCCTACTCAATAAATTGGATGCAGTCTATCACATTGTCATCCGTTTTGTCACCAAAGCCCCATATACTACCTACCACTGCGACCTGTATGCTCTCGTTGGCTGGCCCTCGCTTCATACTCGTCACCAAACCCACTGGCTCCAGGTTATCTACAAGACCCTGCTAGGTAAAGTCCCCCCTTATCTCAGCTCGCTGGTCACCATAGCAGCACCCACCTGTAGCACGGGCTCCAGCAGGTATATCTCTCTGGTCACCCCCAAAACCAATTATTTCTTTGGCCGCCTCTCCTTCCAGTTCTCTGCTGCCAATGACTGGAAAAAACTACAAAAATCGATGAAACTGGAAACATTTATCTCCCTCACTAGCTTTAAGCACCAGCTGTCAGAGCAGCTCACAGATTACTGCACCTGTACATAGCCCATCTTTAATTTAGCCCAAACAACTACCTCTCCCCCTACTGTATTTATTTATTTTTGCTCCTTTGCACCCCATTATTTATATTTCTACTTTGCACATTCTTCCACTGCAAATCTACCATTCCAGTGTTTTACTTGCTATATTGTATTTACTTTGCCACCATGATTTTTCTTTTGCCTTTACCTCCCTTATCTCACCTCATTTGCTCACATTGTATATAGACTTATTTTTCTACTGTATTATCGACTGTATGTTTGTTTTACGCCCACACTACGCCATACACATGGTCTGTGGTTGTGAGGCCGGTTGGACATACTGCTAAATTCTCTAACTCAACGTTGGAGACGGCTTATGGTAGAGAAAGTAACATTCAATTCTCTGCCAATTGAATCTGTGGCATTGTGTTGTGTGACAAAACTGCACATTTTAGAGTAGCCTTTTATTGTCCCCAACACAAGATGCACCAGTGTCATTATGTTGCTGTTTAATCAGTTTCTTGATATGCCACACCTGTCAGGTGGATGGATTTTCTTGGTAAAGGAGAAATGCTCACTAACAGGGACGTAAACTGCTCACTAACAGGGAGAAATAAGCTTTTTGTGTGTATGGAACATTTCTGGGATCTTTTATTTCATCTCATGAAACATGGGACCAACACTTTGGTGTGTTTATATTTTTTGATCCATGTAAGACTTAGTCAGTTCTGAAATGTATAATTTTCTATGTACAGTAGTTGTTTCAAGTAGTGATGGGAAACCAAGGCTTTCTGAAGGCATTGGAGCTTTCACCAAATTGTGCTGAAAAACGGTTCATTACTTCAAGCTTCATTATCAGTGACATCTGCTTTCAGCAATAAATGGCAGCATGTGATTATCTCCACTGTTTTCATTAAAACTCTGTGGCGCAGTGGAAAGTCATTGGCTTTAGTAGCATATTGGAATACGAAGTTTGCATCTTATATCATGCTTCCCTTTTTTGTCTTCAAGTTTACTATTTAAAAAAAAAAAGAAATTTATCGCATTATTTAGGATGCTTAAGACAGAGGCTTATGCTATACTAAAAAAATATATATATATATTTGAACAACAGTGCAGAAAGTGTGGTTTCAATTTAAAAACAAATCTAAATAGTGTGCCTTCAACGGGATTCAAGCTCATACCATTAAATATTGCATAGTTTCCTACTCTACCTGCTAAGCTACCAGTCAGGTGAAACTACATGTACAAAATCCTAACAATATTTGTAAGTACGGTGTCCAGTAGAGGTCAGTGTTCGAAAGCAGCTTGGAATCGAAAAAAGCACCTGAACCAAGGCGAAATCAGTGGAATCTCGTATTTTGCAACACAAGGTTTGAAAAAGCATGTAATCGAGCAACGCTTCGGACGTAATTGATGACATACTTCTGATAAAGTGACATTGGTACACTGCTTCGAAGTATAGCGATTAGCTGCATAGCGATTTTGACGCATGCTTCAGACCGCCAGTATCAAACTTAACATCACTAGTTTCAAATGTATAGGGAGTTGACAACTTAGCATTTTAAAACATTGGTAAATTGAAACAACCAAAATTTTGTTTTTCTGACTAGCAAACACTTGTCCTCTCCTTTTAGGAATTTGTAAACTACTGGCTAGCTACAGATTGTACACCAGATATTTTTGGTGTCCAATCCTGGGCATTACAAGAAAGCCCCATAGATTTTTAAACTAAGCTGTTCTTGGCAATACTTTCTTTGTTCTCGATTTGCTGAAAACCACCATTGCAGGTGGTTCTACAAAAACCAGTGAAAACTCAAAGATATTCAATCCATGTTTCGTACCGGGCGAGGAGGTTCCTTGCCATCTTATCTGCGGCCGCAAGTAGAAGTAGATGACAGCGCGTCACACAGTGCGTCCAAAACAATGATCTACACACATGCAAAAGGCATATCTCACTCGATACATGGCGGTAGTTTGTATGGGGCTTTCCTGTAACACCCAGTCATGGTCACCAAAAATCTTTGGTAACATCACATTATCTGGAGTACAATCTGTAGCTAACTGCTGGCAGACTCTGGCTACCATACAGCAAAGCCAAGTCAGCCCGTGGTCATCGTTCTCACATGCGAAGTGAAATGATAGCCTTCAATGACTGCTCATGATGCATGTCACAAATGACATGTAGTAACAGCACTCTGAGTCCATCGGACATGAGAGACCAATAGAAACACAACAGCACAACAAAGTAGATAAACAACTTCCTTCAATTTTCTTTTTAGAATAGACACTTAGACACAAGCAAAGCAGTGAAGCAAGAAATTAGTGGGCAAAACCATTCATCTTGGGTCGACGGGGAAAGCAGGCTTAAAAAATGCAATTATATCATGCAATTATACTATTCATAAAATTGTCGTATACACTGCTCAAAAAAATAAAGGGAACACTAAAATAACTGTGTGAATGAAATATTCTTATTAAATACTTTTTTCTTTACATAGTTGAATGTGCTGACAACAAAATCACACAAAAATTATCAATGGAAATCAAATTTATCAACTCATGGAGGTCTGGATTTGGAGTCACACACAAAATTATAGTGGAAAACCACACTACAGGCTGATCCAACTTTGATGTAATGTCCTTAAAACAAGTCAAAATGAGGCTCAGTAGTGTGTGTGTGGCCTCCACGTGCCTGTATGACCTCCCTACAACGCCTGGGCATGCTCCTGATGAGGTGGCGGATGGTCTCCTGAGGGTTCTCCTCCCAGACCTGGACTAAAGCATCCACCAACTCCTGGACAGTCTGTGGTGCAACGTGGTGGATGGAGCGAGACATGATGTCCCAGATGTGCTCAATTGGATTCAGGTCTGGGTAACGGGCGGGCCAGTCCATAGCATCAATGCCTTCCTCTTGCAGGAACTGCTGACACACTCCAGCAACATGAGGTCTAGCATTGTCTTGCATTAGGAGGAACCCAGGGCCAACCACACCAGCATATGGTCTCACAAGGGGTCTGAGGATCTCATCTCGGTACCTAATGGCAGTCAGGCTACCTCTGGCAAGCACATGGAGGGCTGTGCGGCCCCCCAAAGAAATGCCACCCCACACCATGACTGACCCACCGCCAAACCGGTCATGCTGGAGGATGTTGCAGGCAGCAGAACGTTCTCCATGGCGTCTCCAGACTCTGTCACGTCTGTCACATGTGCTCAGTGTGAACCTGCTTTCATCTGTGAAGAGCACAGGGCGCCAGTGGCGAATTTGCCAATCTTGGTATTCTCTGGCAAATGCCAAACGTCCTGCACGGTGTTGGGCTGTAAGCACAACCCCCACCTGTGGACGTCGGTCCCTCATACCACCCTCATGGAGTCTGTTTCTGACCGTTTGAGCAGACACATGCACATTTGTGGCCTGCTGGAGGTAATTTTGCAGGGCTCTGGCAGTGCTCCTCCTGCTCCTCCTTGCACAAAGGCGGAGGTAGCGGTCCTGCTGCTGGGTTGTTGCCCTCCTACGGCCTCCTCCACGTCTCCTGATGTACTGGCCTGTCTCCTGGTAGCGCCTCCATGCTCTGGACACTACGCTGACAGACACAGAAAACCTTCTTGCCACAGCTCGCATTGATGTGCCATCCTGGATGAGCTGCACTACCTGAGCCACTTGTGTGGGTTGTAGTCTCATGCTACCACTAGAGTGAAAGCACCGCCAGCATTCAAAAGTGACCAAAACATCAGCCAGGAAGCATAGGAACTGAGAAGTGGTCTGTGGTCACCACCTGCAGAACCACTCCTTTATTGGGGGTGTCTTGCTAATTGCCTATAATTTCCACCTGTTGTCTATTCCATTTGCACAACAGCATGTGAAATTTATTGTCAATCAGTGTTGCTTCATAAGTGGACAGTTTGATTTCACAGAAGTGTGATTGACTTGGAGTCACATTGTGTTGTTTAAGTGTTCCCTTTATTTTTTTGAGCAGTGTATAAATACAGTACCAGTCAAAAGTTCGGACACACTGACTCGTTCCAGGTTTTTGTTTTATTTTATTTTGGACTATTTAATAGTAAAGACATCAAAACTATGAAATAACACATATCGAATCATGTAGTAACCAAAATGTGAAAATCGAAATATATTTTATATTTGAGTTTCTTCAAAGTAGCCACCCTTTGCCTTGCACACTCTTGCCATTCTCTCATCCAGCATCATAAGGTCACCTGGAATGCATTTCAATTAACAGGTGTGCCTTGTTAAAAGTTAATTTGTGGATTTTCTTTCCTTCTTAATGCATTTGAGCCAACCAGTTGTGTTATGACAAGGTAGGGGTGGTATACAAAAGGTAGCCTTATTTGGTAAACTACCAAGTCCATATTATGGCAAGAACAGCTCAAATAAGCAAAGAGAAACATCATTCCATCATTACTTTAAGACATGAAGGTCAGTCAATCCGGAAAACTTTTGAGTTTCTTTAAGTGCGGTCGCAAAAACAATCATGTTCTATGATGAAACTGGCTCTCATGAGGACTGCCACTGGAAAGGAAGACCCAGAGTTACTTTTGCTGCAGAGGTTATGTTCATGAAAGTTACCAGCTTCAGAAATTGCACCCCAAATAAATGCTTAACATAGTTCAAGTAACAGACATATCTCAACATGAACTGTTCAGAGGAGACTGCGTGAATCAGTCCTTCATGGTCGAATTGCTGCAAAGAAAACACTACTAAAGGACACCAATGAGAAGAAGAGACTTGATTGGACCAAGAAACACGAGCAATGGACATTAGACCGTTGGGAATCTGTCCTTTGGTCTGATGAGTCCAAATTTGAGAATTTTGTTTCCAACCGCCATGTTTTATTTTATTTCACCTTTATTTAACCAGGCAGGCTAGTTGAGGACACCTTTATTTAACCAGGTAGGCTAGTTGAGGACAAGTTCTCATTTGCAACTGCGACCTGGCCAAGATAAAGCAGTTCAACACATACAACAACACAAGCTGAACACATGGAAAAAACAAACATACAATCAATAATACAATGGAAAAATATATATAAAGCATGTGCAAATGAGGTAGGCTGGTGAAGTAATTACAATATAGCAATTAAACACTGGAGTGGTAGGGTGTGCAGAAGATGAATGTGCAAGTAGAGATACTGGGGTGCAAAGGAGCTTGATAAATAAATAAATACAGTATGGGGATGAGGTAGATTGGATGGGCTATTTACAGATGGGCTATGTACAGGTGCAGTGATCTGTGAGCTGCTCTGACAGCTGGAGCTCAAAGCTAGTGAGGGAGGTAAGAGTCTCCAGCTTCAGAGATTTTTGCAGTTTGTTCCAGTCATTGGCAGCAGAGAACTGGAAGGAGAGACGGCCAAAGGAAGAATTGGCTATGGGGATGACCAGGGAGATATACCTGCTGGAGCGTGTGCTACGTGTGGTGCTGCTATGGTGACCAGTGAGCTGAGATAAGGCAGGGCTTTACCTAGCAGAGAGTTGTAGATGACCTGGAGCCAGTGGGTTTGGCGACGAGTATGAAGCGAGGGCCGGCCAACGAGAGCATACAGGTCGCAGTGGTGGGTAGTATATGGGGCTTTGGTGACAAAACAGATGGCACTGTGACAGACTGCATCCAATTTGCTGAGTAGAGTGTTGGAGGCTATTTTGTAAATGACATCGGCAGGATGATCAGTTTTACGAGGGTATGTTTGGCTGCATAAGTGAAGGATGTTTTGTTGCAAAATAGGAAGCAGATTATAGATTTAATTTTGGATTGGACATGTTTAATGTGAGTCTGGAAGGAGAGATTGCAGTCTAACCAGACACCTAGGTATTTGTAGTTGTCCACATATTCTAAGTCAGAACCGTCCAGAGTATTGATGCTGGACGGGCGGGCAGGGGCAGGCAGCGAACGGTTTAAGAGCATGCATTTAGTTTTACTTGCATTGCAGTTGGAGGCCACGGAAGGAGTTGTATGGCATTGAAGCTCATCTGGACGTTAGTTAACACAGTGTCCAAAGAAGGGCCAGAGGAATACAGAATGTTGTCGTCTGTGTAGAGGAGGATCAGAGAATCACCAGCAGCGAGAGCGACATCATTGATGAATACAGAGAAGAGAGTCAGCCCGAGAATTGAACCCTGTGGCACCCCCATAGAGACTGCCAGAAAGTCCGGACAACAGGCCCTCTGATTTGACATACTGAACTCTATTGGAGAAGTGTTTGGTGAACCAAGCGAGGCAATCATTTGAGAAACCAAGGCTGTTGAGTCTGCCAATAAGAATGTTGTGATTGAGTCGAAAGCCTAAGCCAGGTCGATGAATACGGCTGCACAGTAATGTCTCTTATCGATGGCGGTTATGATATCGTTTAGGACCTTGAGCGTGGCTGAGGTGCACCCATGACCAGAACTGAAATCAGATTGCATAGCGGAGAAGGTACGGTGAGATTCTAAATGGTCGGTAATCTGTTTGTTAACTTGGCTTTCAAAGACCTTAGAAAGGCAGGGTAGATTAGATATAGGTCTGTAGCAGTTTGGGTCTAGAGTGTCTCTCCCTTTGAAGAGGGGGATGACCGCGGCAGCTTTCCAAATCATGGGAATCTCAGACGATACGAAAGAGAGGTTGAACAGGCTAGTAATAGGGGTTCAACAGTTTCGGCAGGTCATTTTAGAAAGAGAGGGTCCAGATTGTCTAGCCCGGCTGATTTGTAGGGGTCCAAATTTTGCAGCTCTTTCAGAACATCAGATATCTGGATTTGGGTGAAGGAGAAGTGGGAGAGGTTTGGGCGAGTTGCAGTGGGGAGCGCAGGGCTGTTGACTGGGGTAGGGGTAGCCAGGTGGAAAGCATGGCTAGCCGTAGAAAAATGCTTATTTAAATTCTCAATTATTGTGGATTTCATCAGTAGTGTCAGTGTTTCCTAGCCTAAGTGCAGTGGGCAGCTGGGAGGAGGTGTTCTTATTGGTATATTGGTTCCTAACTTCCCTGAAAAGTTGAATATTAGGGGTGCTATTTGATGCTAATGCAGAACGCCACAGGATGTTTTTGTGCTGGTCAAGGGCAGACAGGTCTGGAATTTTTTTCAATGGAGCATGCTTATTTAAGATGGTGAGGAAGGCACTTTTAAAGAATATCCAGGCATCCTCTACTGACGGGATGAAGTCAATGTCATTCCAGGATACCCCGGCCAGGTCGATTAGAAAGGCCTGTTCGCTGAAGTGTTTTAGGGAATGTTTGACAGTGATGACGGGTGGTCGTTTGACCGCAGACCCATTACGGATGCAGGCAATGAGTCAGTGATC
Organism: Oncorhynchus nerka; assembly: GCF_034236695.1. NCBI lineage: Eukaryota > Metazoa > Chordata > Actinopteri > Salmoniformes > Salmonidae > Oncorhynchus > Oncorhynchus nerka. The sequence continues at coordinate 8,521,407 of NC_088414.1, read as the reverse complement.
GTTGAGATATTGGTTGAAAACAGCAAAGGTGTATTTGGAGGGCAAGTTAGTTAGGATGATATCTAAGAGGGTGCCCCTGTTTACGGATTTGGGATTGTACCTGGTAGGTCCGTTGATAATTTGTGTGAGATTGAGGGCATCAAGCTTAGATTATAGTATGGCTGGGGTGTTGAGCATATCCCAGTTTAGGTCACCTAGCAGCATGAGCTCAGAAGATAGATGGGGGGAAATCAATTTACATATGGTGTCCAGGGCACAGCTGGGGGCAGAGGGTGGTCTATAACAAGCAGAAACGGTGAGAGACTTGTTTAAGGAAAGGGGAATTCTTAGAAGTTGAAGCTCAAATTGTTTTGCTGTAGACCTGGATAGTAAGACAGAACTCTGCAGGCTATCCCTGCAATAGATTGCAACACCGCCCCCTTTGGCAGTTCTATCTTGGCGGGAAATGTTATAGTTAGGGATGGAAATTTCAGGGTTTTTGGTGGATTTCCTAAGCCAGGATTCAGACACGGCTAAGACATCCGGGTTGGCAGAATGTGCTAAATTAGCGAATAAAGCAAACTTAGGGAGTAGGCTTCTAATGTTAACATGCCAAGACTTTTACGGTTACAGAAGTCAACAAATGAGAGCACCTGGGGAGTAGGAGTGGAGCTAGGCACTGCAGGTCCTGGATTAACCTCTACATCACCAGAGGAACAGAGGAGAAGCAGGATAAGGGTACAGCTAAAGGCTATAAGAACTGGCTGTCTAGCACGTTCGGAACAGAGAGTAAAAGGAGCAGGTTTCTGGGCATGATAGCATAGATTCAAGGCATAACGTACAGACAAAGGTATGGTAGGAAGAGAGTACATTAGAGGTAAACCTAGGCATTGAGTAATGATGAGAGAGATATAGTCTCTAGAGACGTTTCAACCAGGCGATGTCATCGCATATGTAGGAGGTGGAACAACATGGTTGGTTAAGGCATATTGAGCAGGGCTAGAGGCTCTACAGCACATATGTCAGAGTCAAGGCCCGCGGGCCACATCCGAATCTTGATTTATTATTAGAACCGGCCCGCAGCAAGCCGGCAGCCCGCAGATCTTTTACACGCACCAATACTACATTTCCCACAATGCAAAGGTGACGCACCGAGCAGTAGGCTGCTTCATTTCAATATTTATTGGCACAGCAGTCGTCAGCATCACAGTAAAATTAACTTTCAGATACCCATCAAAAATGGCAAAACGGAAGGTGGATACTGAGAACCGGGGTTTCAAACAAGGTGGGAGTCGGAGTATATGTTCACGAAGGTAGCTGGAAAACCTGTGTGTCTTCTGTGTGGAGAAAGTGTGGCGGTACTGAAAGAGTATAATCTGAGACGACATTATGAAACGAAACACGCGGACAAAAACAAGAATATGGACATGGAACAAAGGCTACAAAAGGCAGAGGAATTAAAACGAGGCCTCAAATCTCGACAGGCTCTGTTCAAAAAGCCAAATCACAAGGCCAGGCTGCTGTCAAGGCCAGTTTTATTTTGGCAGAAGAGATCGCTAAATCAGCCCGGCCATTTACGGAGGGGGATTTCATCAAAACTGCATGATTAAAGTTTGTGACAAGTTTGCCCAGAAAAAGGCAACTCTTTTTAAATGTGAGTCTGAGCAGAAACACCATTGCCGAGAGAGTAGACCAGTTGTCCATCAATCTAAAAGAGCAGCTTGTGAAAAAGGGAAAAGATTTTATTGCATATTCCTTGGCTGTGGATGAGAGCACCGACATTTCTGACATTGCCCAGTTGTCAATTTTCATCCGCGAGTGGACTCCAACCTAAGCGTGACAGAGGAGTTTTTGGCTTTACGTCCTATGCATGGCACAACTACGGGGCATGATTTGTATGAAGAGGTGTCAAGATGTGTAAATGAGATGGAGCTGCCTTGGGAAAAACTCGTGGGTTTGACAACCGACGGAGCACCTGCGATGTGTGGACACAGGAGCGGACTGGTGGCGAAGATACGGGAAAAGATGCAAGAGGAAAACGCGACAGGTGAGCTGACAGCTTATCATTGTATCATACACCAGGAAGCGTTGTGGTAAAGCCTTGAAAATGGAGCATGTAATGAGCATCATCACGCGCACAGTTAACTTTATCAGAGCCAAAGGTTTGAATCACCGCCAGTTCAAGGCATTTCTGACGGAGTTAGAAACGGAGCATGGTGATTTGCCTTATCACACAGAGGTGCGATGGCTAAGCCAGGGAAAGGTGCTTCAAAGATGTTTCGAGCTTCGTGAGGAGATTTGTCTGTTCTTGGACAGCAAAGGGAAAGACACAACACAACTCCGAGACGAAATGTTTCTGTGTGAAATGGCTTTTCTGTGTGACATTACGAGTCATCTGAATGCAATAAACTTGCAGCTGCAGGGTCGGGATCGTGTCATCTCTGATATGTACAGTACAGTGAAGGCATTTAAAACCAAACTGACTCTGTGGGAGACGCAGATGCGGAAAGAAAATTTGAGCCACTTTCCCAGCTGCCAGACCATGAAAGAGAAGCTCTCTACCAGTGCGTTCCCGAGCACACAGTTGGCTGATAAAATAGGTATGCTTGCCGCTGACTTTCGACGCCGATTTGCTGACTTTGAAGCACAAAAAGCAGGTTGGAACTGCTCGGTAACCCATTTGCTGTTGACGTGGAAAGCTCACCACCAAACCTCCAAATGGAGTTGATTGACCTCCAATGCAATGATGCACTGAGGGCAAAATATGCGGCAGTGGGTGCTGCGGAGTTCGCCCGTTTCCTCCCGGCACAATGCCCCAGCTGCGCATCCAGGCTGCTCAAACGTTGTCTATGTTTGGCAGCACATACCTGTGTGAACAACTGTTTTCTTTGATGAACCTGAACAAAACATCACACAGAAGTCGACTTACTGCTGAACACCTCCACTCAATTCTGAGGATTTCTTCAGCTCAGAGCCTTACCCCGAACATTGATGAACTTGTGGAAAAGATGGGACACCACCAAGTATCACCCTCAACCTCAAACAAGTGAACATTACTGTGCAATCACATATTTAGAGTTTTTACTCAGTTCAAGTTTAAAAGTTAAAATTTAATATTTGTTTTCACTGCATGTTACTTCTCCTTAAACAAAGTGTTGTTTTTGATTAATAGATTTTTGCACTTTATTTTTTGTATTTCAATCCAATTATATTTTAAAAATATTTCAGTTGAGTGGATGATAGAAAATTGCTATTATTGTTTTTTCTTTGAAGTAAATTTAGCCCACTTTTGCTAAAATAGAAAATATAGTCTACTGATGGTGCCTTGAATACCGGTTTCTTTCATTTAATGTTCATGTTATGGGGATATTTATATAAAGGAAATTTGTCTTTTGTGTCTGTTGAAAATTAAAGATTACTGACAGAGCCATAAGAAAATATTGCTTTATTTATCTGATCATATTGTAATATATTTGTTAGGTTTTCAGTAGGTTCAATTAGGTTCACTAGACTATATGCGTCATTTAAAAATTTTTCAATGAACATTCGAACAGTCCGGCCCTCGTCTTGTAGCTGATTTTTTTATTTGGCCCTCCGTCCATTTGACTTTGACACCCCTGCTCTACAGTGAAATAAGACCGTAATCACTAACCAGGACAGTAATGGAGAAGGCATATTGATATTAGGGAGAGGCATGAAAAAAAACAGATGCACACCACATTGGGTGAGGCGGGTTGCAGGAGAGTATTTTGAAGTTGAGGTTTAGGAAAAATATTTAAAAGAATGCGAAGAAAAAGATAAAAAGATATATACATGGGACAAGACAAGACAAAGAAGTCTGACTTCCACGCCATCTTGGATTATGTCTTTGTGAGATGCTGGTGACACTGTCAGTGACTTATTTAAAATTCAAGGCACACTTAACCAGCATGGCTGCCACTGCATTCTGCAGCGATACGACATCCCATCTGGTTTGCGCTTAGTGGGACTATCATTTGTTTTTAAACAGGACAATGACCCAACACACCTCCAGGCTGTGTAAGGGCTATATGACCAAGAAGGAGAGTGATGGAGGGCTGCATCAGATGACCTGTCCTCCACAATCACCCAACCTCAACCCAATTGAGATGGTTGGGGATGAGTTGGACCGCAGAGTGAATGAAAAGCAGCCAACAAGTGCTCAGCATATAGTGGGGCAAAAAAGTATTTAGTCATCCACCAATTGTGCAAGTTCTCCCACTTAAAAAGATGAGAGAGGCCTGTAATTTTCATCATAGGTACACTTCAACTATGACAGACAAAATTAGAAAAAAAATCCAGAAAATCACATTGTAGGATTTTTAATGAATTTATTTGCAAATTATGGTGGAAATCCCAGAAGCCTACCATCAGTAGGCTACTAGTGAATTGTGTTACTTTAAGGCCTTTAGCTAATGGACACTCCCCTTTGACCTCTCACTGGTCTAGCTTTGATGCCACAAAAGCTAATTGGCTCATCTTTGTGCATGGACCTATCTTTGGGTTAGGACTGACATTGTCATTGGTAAGATACCTTAATCAAAATGCTAAATATTTTTTATTTCAGTAATATTAATTAGGTCTATGATGTACTACTTAAACAAGCTGTGATTAAATGCATGCATAATCTAGTCTACCTCTGTCATGTCTTAGATAGTACTTCATTTTACTATGGAAACATTTTGCTCTATTTATAAAGGTCTTATTCATAAGTGTGAAAAAGATGCAGTCCGCTGAGGGGAGAACAAATCGAGAGGTTAAGGTCATGTGCTCTGTGGTTTACATTTTCCGTTTCTGATGCTGACTCAAACAGCAGACAGTGGTTGCCAGAGGATACGCTTGATCAACCTCATCTGTATCTTTCTTCTAGTTGCTACCTCTGCATTCTGGCACTTTAGTTGAGAGGAAGCTCTCGAAGGTGATCTAATTCTAACAAAAAAAACTTTCAGCATGTTTCAGAACAGTGCATTCCAGAATTCTCCAACCTGGCTGTTCTAAAATGCAGACTAAGGGCACTGTAATGGGCAGGAGGGTTGTTATTACTTGCAATTCAAGGAACTACAATGGGAAGAATCCAGTCTATATTTCCTCTGGGTCACATTGCTCGAATGATCTCCCTCTCTCTCACGCTCCATCTCTCGGTAGATGATTAAATCAAGTTTGCTGGGATGGCTATAACCTCCAGGGAACTATTTGCCTTTTGAGCTGGAGCATTGGTACAAAACACAGGGCAAAACCCATTGCTACCAGTGAGTCAGGGGTGGGATGGCCTGCTGGCACGTCACTTGCAACAATGAAGGAATACCTAGGATAGGATAAAGTAATCCTTCTCACCCCCCCCCCCCTTAAAAGATTTAGATGCACTATTGTAAAGTGGCTGCTCCACTGGATGTCATAAGGTGAATGCACCAATTTGTAAGTCGCTCTGGATAAGAGCCTCTGCTAAATGACTTAAATGTAATGTAAATGTGAAGACCTCTTGTGTTAAAAGAGTGTGGATAAACTTGTTTCGCAAAATGGTGGATCGCTGCCAATCCCTACTGGGTTGTGGTTTAAGATTGTGCTATGGATGGAACCATTGGTTTGTTAATATAATGATTCACAAGACCATTTTGGTGGGTCAAGGCATTAATAAGTAAAGGAACACTGTGCTTATTGGGGTGCATGCACAAAATATCTTACAATTAAGTAAGATCTGATAGAGGTACACCCATCTAGGACTGGGTCACACCCCCTTTCCCTCTAGAACAGCCTGAATTATTCGGGGCATTCTACAAGGTATTAGAAACGTTCTCCACAGGGATGTTCGTCCATGTTGACGCGATGGCATCATGCAGGTGCTGCAGATTGGACAGCGATACATTCTTGCTGCGAACAGCCTGTTCCATCTCATCCCAAAGATGCTCTATTGGGTTGAGGTCTGGGGACTGACCAGGCCATTCAAGTAAACTGAACTCGCTGTCATGTTCCAGGCAATGTTTTTCCACTCCTCAATTGTCCAGTGTTGATAATCACGTGACATCAAGCCACTTCTTCTTGTTTTTAGCTGATACGAGTGGAATCCGGCGTGGTCGTCTGCTGCAATAGCACATCCGTAACAAGGATCAACAATGTGTGCGTTCCGAGATTGCCGTTCTGCACACCACTGCAGTTATTTGTCTGTTTGTGGCACGCCGGTTAGCTTACCCGATTCTTGCCATTCTCCTTCCACCTCTCTCATCAACAAGCTGTTTTCGCACACAGGACTGTCGCTAAAACCCTAGACCCTGTCGTGTGTGAAAAGCCCAGGAAGGGGGCCATTTCTGAGATACTGTACTCGACACGCCTGGCACCGACTCACACTCAAAATCGCTTAGGTCACTTCGATGTCTGCCTGCTTTATATAACAAGCCATGGCCACGTGGCTCACTGTCTGTAGGAGCGATTCAATTTCGTGAATGGGGTGGTGTACCTAATAAACTGTCCGGTGAGTGTATATGGGGCGGCAGGTAGCCTTGTGGTTAAGAGTGCTGAGATATTAACTGAAATGTTGCTGGTTCGAATCCCTGAGCCTACTCACTAAAAATTATATCTGTGCCCTTGAGCAAGGCACTCAACCCTAATTGCTCCTGTAAGTCACTCTGGATAAGTGTCTGCTAAATGACTAAATGTATGTTTAATTTAATACAATTATAATTAACATCCTATTTTTGCAAGTAGAAATGTTTTGGTTAAAAGTAGGAACTGAAAAGTCCATTCTAGAATTAAGTGGTGTGTTAAAATAGCAAAAACCACGTACGCCTCTATAAATTAAATTACAGTGTGAATGTTCTCTTGAGGGAACAACGTGTTCCGTCTTATCACTGATGACATCAAATGCTGTGCCATAATGCCACACCATTCAATTTGCATAACCTCAAAAAGACACCCAGCTGTACACAGTTCTGCAACTGAAAAGGAGCCTTTTGTCTTTTTTTGTCTGGTATGTGTACATGGATGTCAATGTGGAAAATGAGCTATTTTACTTCAATAATAACACTGAAAAGTTTAACTTTTTTTTTTTTAAACAAATGTTTATTTTCTTTAAACAAAGCCCAATACACGATTGAAGCAAAACTGAGGGAATATTGGTAAATTGCAAACAACGTTTCTGTAACAATCACCTCACAGGTGTCAACTGAGGGAGAAAAGAAAAAAGTCTAACCCTCAAAATGGTGCAGATTTTTCCAAAGAAAAGAGTGTCGAACGAGACGACACTTTGGACAAATGTAAAACAAACAAGACCAGCCTGGGATCAAACTACATTTATCCAACAAACTTGAAAAGGTATAAAGGTATACTGTAGTACAATAGTTATTTGTCCCAGAGGTGGCATAGTAGTTTGAATCCAAACTTGCTTCGTTGTAGCTGGTTCAGAAGTTATTGGCCTTGAGTGGAACCAATGCGAACAAAGCAAAAGAGAAACAGTTAACGTCAAATGTGAGAGAAAACGATTCATGTTAATGTGTAAAAAATAAACTCCACATGATGATCATTCTGGTCACACACCGTTACACAGTGTGAACACATCTCGTACACATTGCACTGACTATAAGTTTGTTTACGCTTTTGTCGCAATTCCACTCCCAGGGGGGGCTCACAAAAGGTCACGGGGAAATACATGTAATTGTTGTAAACAGAACCCACCAAAAGGCAGCGCTCCCGTTGCCCTGTTTAACACATGCATCCCACCCAGAGAGAAGAAAATAAGTTTATCCAACATTGGCAACACTTCTTTCCCCCGAATGAAACATATCTAATGCCTCTCTTTCTCTTCAACCTTTAAGTATACCATGAGATTTGTGGAAATTTACTCCCGGCAAATATATAGGTATAATAGTGGTGCCAGATTGAAACGTCTCACTAGCCATTTATGTCAAAGGGGAATTAAAAATACAATTCAATCCTCTCCCGACACATTTATTTCATGTTTCTAATAGGGATAGATGATGTAGAGGGTTACATTTGCCAACATTGCCAGCCAGTGTAGATAAACAAAGTAGGCCTACCTTTGAAAGAAAATGTCACTAAACTAAAATAATTTGATTTCATTTTTAAAATCGACTGGGCTTGGATGATAGTCTAATTCAAAGTTAATCATAATAATTTATAATGAAAAATCCACACATGCTAACAGTGTAGTATAGATTAACACCCTAATTTAGACTCATGGACATTTACATCTTGGAAAAAAGTCTGAGTCGAAAAATAGTTTTGGGAAATGTGCAGCGGTGACAATGTTTACTAAGTGGGTTGGCAGCTAAATGTGGGTACTTTCTCCAAGTAACACAACCACTTGGTGTACAATGTCGTATGAGAATAAGCAATCACGGACTATTTGAAATGAGTTGATCCACCCACGTAAACAACTCAAAAGATTTTCTGATACAGAAAAAAGAAATACAATGTGGACAATGCATAGGGGAAGATAAAATGTCTCCCAATTGATCTTTTTAATAACAATTTCCATCATTTCAAGACACCGATTTGCTCTGATTTCCTTGGGGGAAAGGTTATATAACAAAATAAATCTATACTGTTGTTTCCATGGAGATGGTTGAAAAGGTGAGTACAACATGCACCATTATGATTGCAGTAATCAACAAATATTCCCATCATTCTAAAATGGCACACTATCCCCTGTATACTATAAGGAATAGGGTGCCACTTGGGATGCTATCGTTGTTTCGACAAAGACCTAAAAACACGTGGCTATGTTAGAAATATTTCTTGTGACTGAAGCAACTGTCAAATACTCAAAAGGCTCTGCCTGAGAACATCAGTTTGAAGCAAAAAAAAAAGTACTAATAAAATACTTATCTTTTCCATCTTTATATCCGTTGCTGATAAAGTCATTTGTAATAAAGTATATGTTACTATTATTTACTTTCTTAAAAATCTGAAGCAGTTTTTATCGTGGCATTTTGACACAAAATATCCTCTTGGATATTTACATGGGAAATAAACTTTGTCAAGCATTAAAAACAAGCTTATATTATGGGTTTGCAACAGCATAAAAACAACTTTGTAGAAATAAGGGAGATACATAATTGCATAGCAGATTAGGACATAACTGAACAGTAACTGAGCTTTTTTTTTGGTATGGTGCGGTAGGTTTGCTGTGTACTGACGTTCCCCTCTGTATATATACATAATGAAGTATTTCCATTTCAAGTCTGTTCATATTTTCACTCATCCACAGTAGAGAACAGTTTAGAGTCTCTGCACTGTAAGTCCGTAGGAGTCTTTTCAAGAAAACGATTATACTTTGTCAAAAGTGCCATTTTGCTACATTTATCAGCTGATCCATGGTCTGTCACTGAACACTTACACACACACACACACGTGTGTTAGACACCCCCAACAGCTTTCAGATACTGTGAGTTTTGGTCACATGGACACACACTCACACACCCGCAGGGGGATAGACTTGAAAGTAAAAACGCAAGAAGGGGGAAAAGAAAAAGAAAAAATGATGCACTCAAGTTTTATCTGCGTTTTGACATTCCAGCTGGTAAAGCTTTGAAAAGAACAAGCACCATTAGGAAAAGGCCTCCAATGTCCTCCGCTGGGGAGAGAGTTCAGCAGTTTCACCTCGACTCTGCGCTCCCACAATACGCACGAGACACAAAACTACATTCAGGCTCTCGCCACTGTTCACAGTCAGTTCACAGTCACTGAAATGTTTTCAGGCTTCGTTTTGCGTTAGTCTCTTTAGTCCTTTCCTCTCTCGTGGGTCAAACGTCTGTTAGTAGGCAAGACACGGGCCTAGTTTTTTATTATTATTATTTTCTTCAAAATCTTTGAGTCCAAAGTCCGAGCTCAATATATAAATATACATTTTTAGGAAAACAAGTCTCTCATGTTTTTGCCCAACTGAATGGCCAGGAGGGTCCTCACCGCTTCTGCTGTGCGTAGACGGGGTGCGCTAGCGTAACATTCAGAGAGTCATTGTGCTGGACCAGTGACGTGTGCTGATAGTGGAGGACCAGTTCTTTGAGCGAGTTGTACAGGTTGTAAGGTTCGGCGAAGCCAAACCCTGAGGGCGTCTTGTTGATGACACAGTGCTTCACCTCACCTTCCACACTGGAGAGGAGAGACGGAGAAGGAGAGAAACGTCAAGTCATATTCTATTAGGTCAGGTTGTACTTTTTCGTTCCCAGCACTAGGGCACACCTGACTCTACGACTTGACTAATCATCAAGCCCTTGGTCACACGAGGTTCACTCTAGACATGGTTGAGCTGCAGTGTCTACACCTGTTCCTGTAAAGTCTACAGTCTCTGAATTTGTGTTTGCAGTGCCAACGTCAATGTGCTGAACAGTGTAGAAGCAAACAGCTTGACTTCAGGTTGAGGTAAACAGAAAGGGTGCAGTGCAGCACAGTCTGATCCTTCAAGGGAACACTGTCAAGCTACAGCCGTACAAACGCAGAGGTAAATTACGTTGCACCAGTAACCAAATGCTGGTAGGGTCAGTTCAGGATCAGGTAGATGCTTACATGACTATACTATAGGACAAAAGTAGAACGAGTACAAGGTCTTTATACGTACACAACACTGCAGGCGTAGCATCCTGCCTTGCTGCTGTCTCGGACCAGGAATGTTCCGTCTCTCTTCCCCCGGAGGAGGGCCTCAGCCTGCAGCCGGTTGATGTTGCCCAGCTTCCAGGAGCGCTCGTCGTGGTGTGGGAGGTCCTCATCGTCATCCACCATAGAGTATTGACTGGAGAACATAGATGGACGGAGGGAGTTAGGCACTTAAAGTTTGAAATCGAATGGCAAACTATTTAACAATGGTGCGATGCGATTCCCCATTGCTTGTCCCATAACTTTGCCAACGTTAGATGCCAGGAACATAAAAATATATATAAGGTCAGTCTATAATACTCACTCTTCCGTGTTCTCGTTCTTGATTTCCAGCCACTCGTTGAGCTTCTTCTGCCGGACACCCTTCTGGGTCAACCACCTGGAATACAAGAACCATGACAAGACCGATTAGAGACCGGTAGTATCGAGACCTTTACAAGACGTTCCCATCACCAGAAAAGTAAAGTTGAATTGATTTGAAACCAGGAGGTGATACTTACATGAGGTACTGATCCCTGGTCTTGCGGAGCTGGATGAGGTCGGGCTTGATGCTGTTCATCCGTTTGTCGATCTCTCGGTAGTCAGCGGCCTGCTTCTTCAGATCCTCCTCCAGACGCCGCTTGCTGTCCACGATCTCACTGATACGAGACTTCAGCTTCTCATAGTTGCCCATGATCCTGAGGAAAACAATAACTCCGTTATGAAGCATTAAGAAGTTGATCAGATAAGAAAACAACGTGTCCAAATTGTATTTTTGGGGGGGGGTCTAGATCAAGCCCTTACCTCTGGATCTCCTTGTCATTGCCTTCCCTCCTGAACTTTTCAATGTACTCTTTGCTGTACCGCTCTTGCGTTTGGCACTGCTCCTCGAAGATCTTGATGGTTTCATTGAAGGCTTCGATCGCTGTCCTCTTCATTTGGATTTCCTGGGACGTCCTGGTGTACTCCTCGTAGAGGCGGTCGTACTCTCGGTTTTTCTCCTGGTACTGCTGGTGGTACTCATGGAGCTTCTTCCCCACAGCCTCGATGTTGTCCTCCTTCACCACCTGATCCTGAGAAGGGGAGGCGAAGAAATGGAGTAGAGCTGTAGATCTACAGTGACTCATTTGCCAAGGCTTTTGAGCTATGACGCATTGTGTGAAAAGTCCTAAACAAATGAAGTTTATGATCATGCTGACGGTTACCTGCTGGTGTTTGGAGACGGGGAACTGCAGCTTGACGTCGAGCTTGGGGTTGTACTGGGCCAGCGACTCGTTGCGGTAGTGGTTGATGAGCTCCACCACTGAGTTGAAGGTCAGGGGGTCCGAAAAGCCATACTTCCCATCCCGGTGGAATATCTTGATCAGCTTATTGTTGCCCCCTTTTCTGTAAGTGGAGACCAATAGGGACCAAATTAAAATGAAATATTCAACTAGTTATAGAGGATGTGCGAAGTGAGGGAAAAAGACTTACCTCAACGTGAGCGTGTAGTCGCCGTGCATCTTGGTGGAGGCGTCACGGACCAAGAACGTACCGTCGGCCGTGTCCCTCAGCTTCTCGTTGACCTCCTCGCGGGAGATGTCTCCCCAGTACCATTCGCCGTCCTGCAGCGCCATGTTGTTGTTCATACCGTTGTTAGTGACAGCAGGGGCTGTGGGTTTGGGCGGCTTGGGAGGTAGGGCTGTATTGTTCGAGAGGGGAGAGAGAGGGCTGCTTAGTTCATGTGATGATGATACAGTCAATTGCCTATTGCATTAAACAGGAGCATACCGTTATCAGGAGTGATGTCACTCCTGGCATAGTCCATATAATGTAATGCTAAGCCAGTATGTCAGGGGGGAGCTGAAAGGGGTTGTAGAAATATATATTACTCTCTAGCTGCGAGTGGAAAATATAATTCCATTTGCTTAGTGGACGATTAAGAGTGTCTGTGGCAGTTAGAACAGTGGGAGTGTTTCTCCCTCCAATCCTGTCCACTTGATTACATTGGGCTGAAAGAATACCACTGGTCTCCAACATTGAGAGAGAGAGAGCAAGAGAGAGAGCGCAAGTGAGAGAGAGAGAGAGAAAAAAGAGAGTAAGGGAGAATGGATTACATTCAAGAAAAAAGAAAAAAAGGATCCCCCTTCACTACTCCGTGTTGGGACCGAACCATAAATCGCAACAACGAGAAATCAACCCCATCTGTTGCCCCAATTACGTCGCACACAGATTGCCTTTCTGCAAAACGGCCACAAAAAAAGGGAAAAAATAAATGACACTGCATAATTTCAGACCTAAATGGAGCGCAGCTTTGGGCCTGCAGCTCAAATGCGAAAAACTGTAAACCATTGCAGAATCATCCTGTAAATCATATAACTCAGCCACATATCCACCAATATAACTGTCTGTAGAGAAACCAATGAACCCACCAAGCTCCAGGGACGAAAAAACCTCAGACATCACCACGTTGCGTTGAACACATCCAGTCCCTTCTCTTCCAAATGGGTTCTTCTTAGCAACAGCATTCTCCCTAACGCAGATCCCCCCATTCCTAAGAATCAATAAGCCCTAATCGCTGCATTGGTTAATCACACGAGTGACTCAGGCTCACTCGATATAGCTGCTACTCTTTCAGAGGAGCAGGCAGGAGGGAGCTGAGCTGAAATGGCAGAAGGCTATTTTTAAACCTACTAGAGCTGCTTCACTCTCTTTGTTCCCCATCTGCCTGCTGTCCTGCTGCAGTGTATATCAGACTTCAACGTAGCAGGAGAGACACCGAGCCATGGGCATAATAATACAGATTTATAACATGAGCCATATCCATGGCGATGGAATAATGTATGCAAAATGGGCTGTTCCCTTTAGCTGGATTTCTCCAACTGGTTGCAGCGGTGCCTGCATCCACGGATCCAGAAGAGGTGATCAGAGATGGCTAGAGGGTATGGCAATGCAGGCAGTAGTTTTGGGCTGACAGCCAAGGTGACATTTCACCGCCACCAGAACTCACCATTTGCCTTGGGAACTTCCTGCGCTTGCCGCTAGCCTTAGACCATCGTACCCCCTGCCATACGATGTCTCAGCACGCATTGAGACAGACGTGTCATGCAACACCCAGCGCTAATGAGCTAAGTCAGTTTGCCTACCTGGAGGGTCCATCTCTAGGTAAAATAAAAGTTCAGAATCGACGTCAACCTCGGGTCTCAGACAAGAGTCCTCCAAATCCTCCCATGTTTCAGAGACAGCCTTGTTGCACATTTGATACAAACGTAATCCGTTCTGAATGGAGCCCTGCTCTCTTCGTACGACCACCTCAAAAACCCATTTTAAAAAGCCGTCTTTAAAGGCAGCTTGCCTGCTTCCTTGCTCAGTAATGTGTTACATCACTTACCACAGCCAATTGCGCGGGGGGGGGGGGGACTGTCAACAACAACTCCTGCATCTTTCATTTCCTGAAAGCGATGATGTCATTTTGAAAGCTCACTGGCCTTTTCCCATTTTAAGTTGCTGCTGCTATTCCTCAATGTGCACAGTCCATGTAGTGCAGATCAGTGTCTATATAGACTAGAACATAAACAGGCTAAAATAGCCCTATAATAATCTGTTTAGTACACAGCATCCTTTCCAGAGATAGATCCGACTATAGCTGCTGTGAACATCTTCTCATAGCTCTAACGCAGTTGGAGTGAAACGAATCTGCAGCCTTCTCTCTTTCTCTCCTGCTCTGTAGCTCTCAGCCCTCCCTCCTTGCAGGTTGCTCAATCCCTCCCTCCCCAGCGCGTGTCGTGTACCGGTTTAGTCCAGCCCACTGTTGGCACAGAGACAAAACCAGCTCTGCTGCTGCTGCGGCACGTAGGCAGGCCAGGCAGAGCAGCTCCACTACACGTCCTAAAGCCTTTGCCCCGGTCACAGCCACCCACTTACCACCACCAGTCACCCGGAGGCTCCAAAATACACCAGTAATTCTCCGGGGGGGGGGGGAAGAGGAGGGGGGAATGGAGTCTTTCCAAAGGCAGCTTGGGAATGATGAAATAGGCCACATTGACTGAAAGTATACCAGATAAAAGCTTATCGGAGTGATAAGGACGACAGTTTACCTGGGTATTACCTTTTTAAGGGCATGTGATCTCATTTAAAAAGAACAGCTCGCTACATGTACGCACTAAATAGTCAAATAGTAAAAGTAAAGAAAACCCTACATTATTCAACTTGTGCTTCATATTCATGGGCTTATTTTTTTTTTTGCTCGGTAGTAAATATTCCGATTGAGGCCTCTAAAATTGCCTCAAACGGTACCATCGAAATGGAACATTCTGCACTGTTGTCCCTAGATAAATCCGCGTGCCGTCCTGACCACACAGAAAGGCGGCAGGGTGATCTATGGGGCCTGTATGAACCAACCGTGTCTAAAAGTACAGCAACGGAGAGCGAGCGATGGCTCGAGGAAAACCTGTTCTCTTGACAGCTCCAGGAGACTGGCCATAAATTAAAAAAAAAAAAAAAAAAACCTGTCAGTCTCGTTTCTGTCCCATAGCCTGCTCCACTGTTACCCAGCACATTTTCCATTTTCTATCTGGCCTATTCATCTATCTAGAAAATTCATTGTCTCAAGGTTTTGCTGAAGCCCTTGCATTAGCAATGAACCCTTTAAACTTATCCAGTGTGTCAGATTTGCAACGATTCAAGATCTCAAACTTACGTTGCAAGTTGTGCATGTTCTGGTATAAGGCACCAGTGGTGTCTCTCTTGTTTAATTCTCCCAATAACGGTGTGTAAAATCCAGACAGAGCTCTAGATAGAAAACTCTCAAGTCCTTCTGAAAATGTCCATGCCGTGGCTTAAACAAGATTATTTTCCTTTGGTTCTTAGAGAGGTGACGGTCCGTTCAGCGGTACTTAATGAAATCCAGGTAATCCGCTAACTCTCTGGCTTGGAGGCAGGTGCCTGACTGCCTGCTCCTTGATCTGACACAGGTGGTGTAACAGTGAGAGGGCTGCGTGCCTCTCTGTACAGCTCCCCCTCCCCCTCCCTCCCTCCCTCCCTCTCTAAATGTTATGCCAGGCTGAGGAGGGCTGTGCGAGTGGGGACCACTGGTTAAAGAGGAACTGCCTTCAAAAAGCAACAAAACCCTTTGAAAACGACCTATGTGGCATCGATATGAGTCAGAAACGGTTATTCTAGTGCCAAAATTTACCTCAAGGTGTAAATATGATAATTTTGGTCACAACAGGTATATGAAGGTTGGGCAGTGATTTGACGATTTACATTTCCCCACTAACACGGGGTGAACAGCTGCAGTGATTGCTCTGTATCCAATAGCATAGACAGTGAGACAGACCTGCCCAATAGCCAGACCTTGTTTACACATTGTTTACACATCGCGCATCTTTTAACTTGAGAAATACTGCGCACACCAAACACCTTACATGTAAAATAGCTCAACTAAAACATCATCCAAGAAAATAGTCAAAATTAATGACAGATTTCTTGAGTTATATTAGATTCATTCAGGGGGTTTTGAGGAATAGGAAATAGGCTCCTTCCAAGACTGAAATGTCCTTTTTCTAATGAGCAACAGAAAAGCCAATTGGCGTGTTCAGTGGCTCTAATGATTAGCTGAGCTGCTGCCTTGCTGTTGACCCTGCCTGCCCACTCTGAAACCTGGCCCTAGTGCCGACCGAAGGGAGGGGGGGGGGGGGGGGGGGTCAGTCTTATGATTAACTTGCACAGGTTCAAATATTTGCTGAGCTGGGCACTTTGGGGGCTGGGAGGGGTGTGTGGAAGGAGCCAGCGGGGAGGGGGGGTTAGAAGGGTGAGGCAGAGAGCAGTGTGGGCCTAGGAAGTAGGAGCAGCCGCCGGGCTCACGCCTCAATCTCACCGACAGTGTCATCGCTTCAAAGATGCGTACATTCATTCAGTCAAACATTTTTTTCAATATGTAATCCAAACATTTGTGGATGTGTGTGTAACAAAAGTTCAATATTTCGCCTTTATCCTACTATTTCTGTCCAGTTGACGCATACAATTTCATACGTGTTGAATAAATTCAACATACGCGCCACACAGAATGCACTGAAACTGCAAGGCATTGGTTGGTGCAAGGCAAACGCGCGCTCCATTGGAAATGAATGTACTTCTGGTGTACCAAAACACAATGACGCTGTCGGTCTGATCGTGGTGTAACAAGAGGTGCTCTGTGGAACGGACCGAGTTTCCAGCCAACCAAATCTAAGTGGCCTTTGGCTGCTTACTTAAAAATAGGCTCCCAGTAACTGGGAGGAGGCATACAGACACGCACACAGACAGACTATCATTCAGAGAAACACGTATTTGCAGACAGTACACATACCCACACTTTCGTAGAAAGTCTCACACGTGCTCTCAAAAGATCCCCACGTACACACGTGTGGTGTTAAACACAACTGAATGACAAACTGCTCCCCTCCGAGTCCAACCTACCTGGCATGTATGTATGCTTCACGAGTGTCGGTGCATGGCACATAGTGTGTGTGTGTGTGTGTGGTGTGTGTGTTCGACACAGGAAGGGACCTGGCTGGTTCAGCAGAGAGAGAAGTCAAAGCGTGCGGTGTTGAGTGGTCGTGCTCGTCCTTGCCCACCAGCCTCCCCCGTCGGCCCATTGCTCCTGCAGGTGTGAACTACAGACAGCAGCGAGATGTTAGAAATAGGCCCCGACAGATAAAACTTTTAAAAACAGCGACAGCCAGGCAATGGGCCCCCGGGCTGCCTAAAGGCTGTTTCAACAAGCAACTGTAAGAACACAACCGTGCCACGCAACATTGTGCACTCCCACACGAGAACGCTAGCTTAGTCCACACCCCACCGATTATGCAAAATATATATATATATCTATCATAGCTTTTCCCACAATATGGATTCATTCCATCACAACCTGAATTGATGAAATGTTCTTTAGTTCTCAGTGTATTTCTGGCCACGGTACAAAGTCTTACATAATTCAAATCGACGGTTCTTCTGTGCACAGCACACAGCACGTTTGATGGAATCCACCTAAAAAAACCTGCTACATCAACTATTCACTTTGATCTCAACAAGCCACTGATTTCCTGTTCAAAAGGGGGAAGGTGGCTCTACCCTCGGCACCAAACCAAAAATGAACACAAGCCCTTCTTACACAACACAGTTTAAGATCCCATTATTGAGACTATGGGTTAAAGGGACACTTTAGGATGTTGGCAATTAAGTTCTGCTTCCCCAGAGTCACATGAACTTGTGGATACAATTAAGTAGAACTCTATAGCGCACTACTTTAGACCAGAGCCCTATAGAACCCTATTCCTTATATAGTGCACTACTTTAGACCAGAACCCTATAGAACCGTATTCCCTATATAGTGCACTACTTTAGACCAGAACCCTATAGAACCCTATTCCCTATATACTGCACTACTTTAGACCAGAACCCTATAGAACCCTATTCCCTATATAGTGCACTACTTTAGACCAGAACCCTATAGAACCGTATTCCCTATATAGTGCACTACTTTAGACCAGAACCCTATAGAACCGTATTCCCTATATAGTGCACTACTTTAGACCAGAACCCTATAGAACCCTATTCCCTATATACTGCACTACTTTAGACCAGAACCCTATTCCCTATATAGTGCACTACTTTAGACCAGAACCCTATAGAACCGTATTCCCTATATAGTGCACTACTTTAGACCAGAACCCTATAGAACCCTATTCCCTATATACTGCACTACTTTAGACCAGAACCCTATAGAACCCTATTCCCTATATAGTGCACTACTTTAGACCAGAACCCTATAGAACCCTATTCCCTATATAGTGCACTACTTTAGACCAGAACCCTATAGAACCCTATTCCCTATATAGTGCACTACTTTAGACCAGAACCCTATAGAACCCTATTCCCTATATAGTGCACTACTTTAGACCAGAACCCTATTCCCTATATAGTGCACTACTTTAGACCAGAACCCTATAGAACCCTATTCCCTACTCTGCTTCCCCAGAGTCACATGAACTTGTGTCTCTGCATCCTGTATGAAGGATGTTAGAAGTAGTTTTGCGAGCCAATGCTAACTAGCGTTAGCGCAACGACTGGAAGTCCATGGGTATTTAACTAACAGTTATGCAAATGGAAGAAACATTGAAGTGGTACCATTGAAGTGGTATCCACGAGTTCATCCCAATCCCTTTATCCCTGCAGCCTTAGTCGAAGATACAGTGCTTTTGGAAAGTATTCAGACCCCTTGACTTGTTTCACATTTTATTCAAAAATGTCATTTTATTTGATTCAAAAATTGATTCAATAGTTATTTCCCCCCTCATCAATCTACACACAATATCCTATAATGACAAAGCCAAAACAGGTTTATAGACATTTTTGCAAAAACAAAAAACAAACCTGAAATATCACATTTACATAAGTATTCAGACCCTTCACTCAGTACTTTGTTGAAGTACCTTTGGCAGCGATTAGAGGCTTGACTCTTCTTGGGTATGACGCTACAAGCTTGGGACACCTGTATTTGGGAGAGTTTCTCCCATTCTGCTCTGCAGATCCTTTCAAGCTCTGTCAGATTGGATGGGGAGCGTCACTGCACAGTTGTTTTCAGGTCTCTCCAGAGATGTTCAAGTGGGTTCAAGTCCGGGCTCTGGCTGGGCCACTCGAGGACATTCAGAGACCTGTGTTGTCTTGGCTGTGTGATTAGGGTCGTAGTCCTGTTGGAAGGTGGACCTCCGCCTGAGGTTCTGAGCCATCTGGAGCAGTTTTTCATCAAGGATCTCTCTGTACTTTGCTCCATTCATCTTTCCCTTGATCCTGACTAGTCTCCCAGTCCCTGAAAAACATCCCCACAGCATGATGCTGCCACCACCATGCTACACCGTAGGGATGTGGCCAGGTTTCGTCCAGAAGTGACGATTGGCATTCAGGCCAAAATAGTTCAATGTTCGTTTCATCAGAGAATCTTGTTCCTCATTGTCAGAGTCCTTTAGGTTCCTTTTGGCAAAGTCCAAGCAGGCCGTCATGTGCCTTTTACAGAGGAGTGGTTTACGTCTGGGCACTCTACCATAAAGGCCTGATTGGTGGGGTGCTGTAGAGATTGTTGTCCTTCTGGAAGGTTCTCCCATCTCCAAAGAGGAACTCTAAAGCTTTGTCAGAGTGACTATTGGGTTCTTGATTACCTCCCTGACCAAGGCCCTTCTCCCCCGATTGCTCAGTTTGGCTGGGCGGCCAGCTCTAGGAAGAGTCTTGGTGGTTCCTAACTTCTTCCATTTAAGAATGGAGGAGGCCACTGTGTTCAGGTGGACTCCAATCAAGTTGTTGAAACATCGATGATCAATGGAAACAGGATGTCATTATGGGGTATTGATAAGGATTTGAAATAATTTAATCAATTTTAGAACACGGCTGTAAAGTAACAAAATGTGGAAAAAGGGGTCTGCAAACTTTCGGAATACACTGTATATTTAGCAATTTGCATAACTGTTAGTTAGGTACCATGGACTTCCAGTCATTGAGCTAAAGGTAGTTAGCATTGACTCGCGAAACTGCCACTAACATACAGGACAGAGGGGAAGCTCATCTGACTCCGGGGGAAGTAGATAAAGGAGGCTCATTACCAAAATCTCAGGAGAATGCTTTGCAGGTTCCAACGCTAAGTATACACGAAGCAAACCAAATGCTAGGTTCCAACGCTAAGTATACACGAATCAAACCAAATGCCAAATGCTAGGTTCCAACGCTAAGTATACACAAAGCAAACCAAACGCTACACGAATCAAACCAAATGCTAGGTTCCAACGCTAAGTATACAAGAATCAAACCAAATGCCAAATGCTAGGTTCCAACGCTAAGTATACACGAACCAAACCAAACGCTAGGTTCCAACGCTAAGTATACACGAACCAAACCAAACGCTAGGTTCCAACGCTAAGTATACACAAATCAAACCAAACGCTAGGTTCCAACGCTAAGTATACACGAATCAAACCAAATGCCAAATGCTAGGTTCCAACGCTAAGTATACACGAACCAAACCAAACGCTAGGTTCCAACGCTAAGTATACACGAACCAAACCAAACGCTAGGTTCCAACGCTAAGTATACACAAATCAAACCAAACGCTAGGTTCCAACGCTAAGTATACACAAATCAAACCAAATGCTAGGTTCCAACGCTAAGTATACACGAACCAAACCAAACGCTAGGTTCCAACGCTAAGTATACACAAATCAAACCAAACGCTAGGTTCCAACGCTAAGTATACACGAACCAAACCAAACGCTAGGTTCCAACGCTAAGTATACACAAATCAAACCAAATGCTAGGTTCCAACGCTAAGTATACACGAACCAAACCAAACGCTAGGTTCCAACGCTAAGTATACACGAACCAAACCAAACGCTAGGTTCCAACGCTAAGTATACACAAATCAAACCAAATGGTTCGATCCAATGGAAAATAATGTGTTTGATAAAAGGTTTTATATTTTAATATTGCTTTGTAGTCATTTCTTTGTGCACAGTGTAGTGTGATTACGCAGTCTTAACTTTCTATAACACAGTACAGCACATGAACGTAAATCTCTTTCACAGAGGCAGGGATGGGCATTAGTTTCTTTAGCTTTAAATATAGAACTGAGATACAGAGACAGTCACTCTGTAGCTCTGCATACACCCCCAACCAGAAGAGCATACTACATGCTGAATAACAGAAGAGAGGAATGTGTGTTTTCTGACCTGGAGCAGCCTGGGCTTCTGTCCATTCACTGGTCACAAGGGTCTCGATGATCTTGATGTGAGCATCTGGGCTGGGCTCACAGCTGATGATGTGAACAAGTAGAAGAAAGAAGAAAAAAGGACGAAATGAAAGTCAAATTGATCCGGTGATTTTCCAGGCAGCTGACTGGCCCTGCTGCTCTGGTCTCTCTCTCTCGGTCTCTAACTGATGGGACTTCAAGCCAGGCTCCTTTAATTGCTACATCACAGCTAGCAAATAGAAAAGCTTCCCAACCTAATCCTTTCACAGCCAGTCAGCGAGCGTCAGTCAGTCAGCCAGCGTGTCAGTCAGTCAGCCAGCGTGCGCCAGTCAATCAGTCAGCCAGCGTGCGCCAGTCAATCAGTCAGCCAGCGTGCGCCAGTCAATCAGTCAGCCAGCGTGCGCCAGTCAATCAGTCAGCCAGCGTGCGCCAGTCAATCAGTCAGCCAGCGTGCGCCAGTCAATCAGTCAGCCAGCGTGCGCCAGTCAATCAGTCAGCCAGCGTCGCCAGTCAATCAGTCAGCCAGCGTGTCGCCAGTCAATCAGTCAGCCAGCGTCGCCAGTCAATCAGTCAGCCAGCGTCGTCAGTCAATCAGTCAGCCAGCGTGCGTCAGTCAATCAGTCAGCCAGCGTGCGTCAGTCAATCAGTCAGCCAGCGTGCGTCAGTCAATCAGTCAGCCAGCGTGCGTCAGTCAATCAGTCAGCCAGCGTGCGTCAGTCAATCAGTCAGCCAGCGTGCGTCAGTCAATCAGTCAGCCAGCGTGCGTCAGTCAATCAGTCAGCCAGCGTGCGTCAGTCAATCAGTCAGCCAGCGTGCGTCAGTCAATCAGTCAGCCAGCGTGCGTCAGTCAATCAGTCAGCCAGCGTCGTCAGTCAATCAGTCAGCCAGCGTCGTCAGTCAATCAGTCAGCCAGCGTGCGTCAGTCAATCAGTCAGCCAGCGTGCGTCAGTCAATCAGTCAGCCAGCGTGCGTCAGTCAATCAGTCAGCCAGCGTGCGTCAGTCAGTCAGTCAGCCAGCGTGCGTCAGTCAGTCAGCCAGCGTGCGTCAGTCAGTCAGCCAGCGTGCGTCAGTCAGTCAGCCAGCGTGCGTCAGTCAGTCAGCCAGCGTGCGTCAGTCAGTCAGCCAGCGTGCGTCAGTCAGCCAGCGTGCGTCAGTCAATCAGTCAGCCAGCGTGCGTCAGTCAATCAGTCAGCCAGCGTGCGTCAGTCAATCAGTCAGCCAGCGTGCGTCAGTCAATCAGTCAGCCAGCGTGCGTCAGTCAATCAGTCAGCCAGCGTGCGTCAGTCAATCAGTCAGCCAGCGTGCGTCAGTCAGTCAGCCAGCGTGCGTCAGTCAGTCAGCCAGCGTGCGTCAGTCAGTCAGCCAGCGTGCGTCAGTCAGCCAGCGTGCGTCAGTCAGTCAGCCAGCGTGCGTCAGTCAGTCAGCCAGCGTGCGTCAGTCAGCCAGCGTGCGTCAGTCAGCCAGCGTGCGTCAGTCAGTCAGTCAGCCAGCGTGCGCCAGCCAGCCAGCGTCAGTCAGTCAGTCAGTCAGCCAGCGTGCGTCAGTCAGTCAGCCAGCGTGCGTCAGTCAGTCAGTCAGCCAGCGTGCGTCAGTCAGCCAGCGTGCGTCAGTCAGTCAGCCAGCGTGCGTCAGTCAGTCAGCCAGCGTGCGTCAGTCAGTCAGCCAGCGTGCGTCAGTCAGTTAGCCAGCCAGCGTGCGTCAGTCAGCCAGCCAGCCAGCGTGCGTCAGTCAGCGTGCGTCAGTCAGTCAGCCAGCCAGCGTGCGTCAGTCAGCCAGCGTGCGTCAGTCAGTCAGTCAGTCAGCCAGCCAGCGTGCGCCAGTCAGTCAGTCAGTCAGTGTGCCTGTCTGTCTGTCTCTTCCACCCACCTGGCAGCCTGCTGTCTGAAGAGCACCGGGCTGAAGATCTCACCGAGCGTGCGGGAGCTGAGCAGGTTCTTGGGTGCATTGTGACACACCCGGGACCAGTGGCGCAGCAGGCAGTGGAAGGTGAGCCAGTACTGGGCCGGAAGGCTGGGTGCGCTGGCGATGTGACGCAGCTGCTGGGCACACTCCTCAGGGCTCTGCACCTCTGTGGGACCAACACACACACGTCAGAGAAGAAGGAATGTCACACTGACAAAACCCTTCCAAAAGCTCCCTCAGTTGTAGCTACAGATGTGTGAGTCGAGCAGGCTTCCCTTCGACCAATGGGGTGGCGAGAAGAAGAAAAAAAGAGCCCTGTGTGCAGTCGTCAGGTTAGAAAACCGCTCGACAATGAGTGAGGAGTGCAAGGTACACTTGCAGATGATTGGCTAGCACTGAGATGTGGGAGATAAACCCTCAGGCTTATTTTAGTTGCTATTAACCACAGATATCCTCGTGTCTCTGGCCATGTGACAGAACGATAATCCAGCGAGCACTGAAGAACAGAACAATGGGAGGGAGAAGGAGAGAACCCACGACAGATGTAGAGATACAGAGGAGGGAGGGAGAAGGGGAGAACCCACGACAGATGAAGAGATACAGAGGGGAGAGAGAGAGAGAGAGATACAGAGGAGGGAGGGAGAAGGAGAGAACCCACGACAGATGTAGAGATACAGAGGAGGGAGGGAGAAGGAGAGAACCCACGACAGATGTAGAGATACAGAGGAGGGAGGGAGAAGGAGAGAACCCACGACAGATGTAGAGATACAGAGGGGAGAGAGAGAGAGAGATACAGAGGAGGGAGGGAGAAGGAGAGAACCCACGACAGATGTAGAGATACAGAGGAGGGAGGGAGAAGGAGAGAACCCACGACAGATGTAGAGATACAGAGGAGGGAGGGAGAAGGAGAGAACCCACGACAGATGTAGAGATACAGAGGAGGGAGGGAGAAGGAGAGAACCCACGACAGATGTAGAGATACAGAGGAGGGAGGGAGAAGGAGAGAACCCACGACAGATGTAGAGA